>NW_009623420.1:0-7431 GCF_000690535.1 Cariama cristata
AATAAATAAATAATAAAAATAAAAAAAATTAATAATAGAAAAAGACTAGCAGCTGTCTGTGTCCTCATTGAACTATCTCTGCTTGGAAAATTACTGCTGCTGGCTTTGGCTCCTCGTAATTGACTGCATGCTTGCATTCATTCAAGCCTTGGGGCTCTGTTGCCCCAAAACATCTTCTGTGAATGCTGGAATGCCCTTCAGAAGTCAGTCCCAATGCCTAGCATCATGATGAGGATTCCACCTAAATTACATGGTTCACTGATAGAATATACATATATATCTCATACATACACAAATATTTTTCTGTAGCAGATGACGAACATAAATGGCTTGAATTATTCCATATGAATTCAGCTTATTCAGCCCAGATGGTGATTTCTTAAGACTCTTGTCTTCAAGGACAGAAAGCTTCTGAACAGATTGTACATGACAATGGAAATCAGTTCATGTTCAAAGAGTTTCTATTATTTGTCAAAAGAAATTATATCAAACATGCCACATCAGCTTTTTACTGTCCTGCCACAAACAGGTTGACTGAAAGATCTACCCAGACATTTCAAGCAAGCTCTACAAGTGGTAAAGTCCTCCTGGAGATAGCTTGTACTACCTTGTGGTTTGAGCTGTCTCTCTTCTCCTGTAGAAAAGCAGTAGATGATTAGATAAATTATGTCTTAGAAGTGTTTTAATAGAACATAATTTAAGAGTTTTAACATTTGATTAGCAGAGTGAACAGCAGTGTGTTCAACTAGCTAAACAGCAGGAAACAGTATTGTCATTTACTGGTCCACTGCTTTGTATAATTTTGTCATGGAGAAGGTACATAATATATGTGGTTGTGGTATTTGGATACGTTCTTTTTTGTAACACAAAAAATTCTGTGTTTCCATTCTTTGTACAGTATATTGAGTATGCTAAGATATGTGTTGCTGTTGTAAGTAACATTGGTTGATGAATCTGGTGCAAATAGATGATGAGAAAAATGTATTAGGGTTTATTAGACTCATGATTGAGCTTCCAAATTGTTCATTCTAACCCCTAATATATGTGACTTCAAAACAACAACTCATATGCTTAAATGTTGACATACTTTTGCTGAACTGCAGTTTTCCGTGACTACATTATTCATGATGAGTATAAAAATCATAAAAATAATATAATGAATGAATAAGTGAATGAGCAGATGAATGAATGGTATTATTCCAATAAATTAAAAATCTACAGTGCCTCACTTTGTCTACTTGCCCATTTCATGTGCTTTTGAAGGACAGCTACTTTTATGGATAAAAATCTAAGCACAGACTTCGCCAAAGTGAATAAACCAGTTGGGAGGGGGGAGGGGGAATTGTGAATGCTCTTTTATTGTATTTGATCAGCTCCAATAGAAAAATCTGGCGATTTTTTTATAGATGACATGATAGGACATGATAGGTCTCTTGACTGAAAGAAGTGTAGGATGAACTTTCCTCTGAAGATGGACTATGACCAAAGATCTTCAATAGTAGAAAAGGAGCCTAAATGCCCTGATGAACTAGATCTGCTTGTTTTGAGTTGAATCTAGTAGATTCATATCTATTTCTCAGGATCTGCACCATCTTGAGAAACTGGGACCACTGAAACCAGACAACTTTCCTGAGACCAAGAACTATCGAAAAACAATAGTAAAAAACCCCAGTATCTTTTAATCTTGAATGTTCAAGCTATATATTCAGTATTTATTAGTAAAAATATCTGTAATTAAAATAGGCATTTAAACCAGGAAGCGTTACAATTGTCTATATGACTATGGACATTAGCTGAATCTGTCTGGACAGCAGTTGGTGAACCATAATGTTTAATGGGGAAGGGAAGGGAAGGGAAGGGAAGGGAAGGGAAGGGAAGGGAAGGGAAGAGATTCCACTGAGTGACTGGAGGGAGAATGGATGTAACATATACTGTTCTAAGAGCTTATCTGAAATTGTCATGCAGTGTATTTTAACATTAATTAAGTGTATAAATACAGATCAGTAAAGGTGTACACGTAGAAGCAGAGTTTTACCGATTTTAAGTTCTGAATTGAAGTACCTGCATTTATGATCATTCCAATATTATATATTGCATCAGTTATAGTAAAAATGAAAGGAACCACCTAACCCTGAGACATCAAACTATGGTAATTAAAAGTAAATAAAAACACAGTTATGTATGGTTTAATTCTTTCAGGCACTTAAAATCTCTATCCAACTGTAGCTCTACACCATCACTAAAACAAGATACTGAGAGGCATAACTCATGAGGTGTTCAAAAAATGTTTAGCTGTGGCGCTTCGAGACATGGTTTAGTGGGTTTGGTGGGCATGGTGGCATTGGGTAGACGGTTGGACTTGATGATCTTTGAGGTCCAACCATAACAATTCTACGATTCCATGATTCTATGACGCACTCCTCTGCAAAGACCTCTTCTCCATGCTGGTTCTTCCTGCAATGGGAGGGCACGGGATAATGAGCTTGCTCCCTCTTGCTGTGGTATTCTAAATATCAGATTAATTTCCATGGGGATGATTTTACTTCTCATTACTTCTTATCAAGGGATATATACTTTTATAGTATAACAAGATCCAGCCCTTGGTTAGCAAAGAGTTCAGAAAAAGGAAGAACCAAGTGGATATCTCAGGCTATATCTGCATCGTGGGATATGGGAACCCTGCCCAGCCCTTGTGCTGTGAGAGGTGACCTCCAGGCTTTCTGACTCCATGCCAGGATGAAACCTGAACATACATCCCCTGCATTTGCACACCTTGGTTTCTGCAGGGGCTGGCCAGGAGGGAGCTGCCAAGTAGCCTGCTGGGTAGCTGACCCGAACGATCAGAGATCTCAATGGCACATCAGGGTCATCTGACCTGAAGGCTGAATAGATGTTTCCCTCCCATTTCTGTGCTCCTTTCCAGCTAGGAATTTAAGTATATGCATACTTCCTCCCTATTCTGAAAAGTCTATAGACAACAAATAGCTGTGGATTGTCAAAAGATTTGATTAAATGGCTTGGGTCTCTTTGTTTTCTTGATTTAAACAATCAGTTTGCCTGTTTTTTAGTGGAAAATACATATTAAAAATCACCTGTTTCTGTAGACAAAAAATTTATCAACACTTCATTATTTTAGGGAAAAGCTGAGAAAAAATCAAGCACAGTATTTCATAAAAATATAAAATTTAATAATATTTTTTCAGAGAAAAACAAAACCAAACAATACTGATCACTTCTGCTGAGATATGATTCTTGGTGAGAAGATGAAGTTCTTTTTTTATAAGTATATTTATACTGATAATATTTGAACATGGCTCATTTCATAAAAGCAAACATTGAAATCAATCATTAAAACTCAGTCTCTCTCACCAAAACCCATGTCTGGAAAATTATAATCTACTGTAGGATAATTTTGCAGATAGTACATAATATAAGGAATGACATTATTGTTACAAATAAGTCTTTACAGAAGTATTTTAAAGGGAGTTACTTCTGCCAGTAGTTACTCTGTCCCCTTTCGCTACTAGGTAGAAGAGTCAGGTTCAGAAATGCAAAAAATGGCATATATACATAATTATTCATCTTGAAGTTGCAACAGCAGTGGTATATAGCAGCTAGTTTATACTCTTTTGTAGTGGAAATTGATGGAAAGTACATTTAATGTGGATAATTAGATTGATTTGCCATTTTAAATATCTTGACCATTTTTTTTTAATCTTTGCAGTAATTAAATGAAATAAATGACAAGCTGATATAAAAAATAATCTTAAGGCAGGACCAAATAAACAATTAAAAGCTAGTTCAAGGAGAGAAAAATTGTTTACAAAACATAACTGTTTTTTTTAATTCAGAATTATTTTGCTATCTATTCTTTCCTCCAGTATAATCTGGGTATTGAATTCTACTCTGCTTCTGTTGCTTTCATAATTGTTTTTTAATGCAAAGCCTGTGAAGGCACACACTTATCTTGCAGAGGATTAACAAAGAATATAACAAAAGGCAAAAAGCAGTAATTTGTGTAGTCATTTCATTTTGCTCAATAGAGCAAAATGGAGTTACTCAAAAATCCTATATAATTTGTGGTGTGTATCACCAGAACAGTATGTGTCACCATAACTACATAATAGGTAATGCTCTGGTATTGTGATGTTGTAACTGTCAGCTTTTACATAACCCCTGGTTTGTTCAGTGTGCTGCTCCAAGTCATGAATTATTGGTGCTAAAAGAATTAACAAATTAATTTTTGAATATTAGCAAAGCAGAACACATACCAAAATTGCTTTTTTTTTTCTCTCTTCCTTCTTTTTTTTCTACTAAGGAAATGGCATAGCAGGAACCAATCTAATACTTATGCAGAACAGCATCTATTTTTAGTAAAGCAGTTTTCACTAGTGGTAATTTTGGCATTCTGGATAGAATATGTGAACCATTGCAAATTTAACTCCTCTGGGATAGGAAATAAAGACCATAGTGTATGTGACTAAGGTGATTTTATAACTTTAGGATATGATCTTGATTTCAGTCTGTCATTGCAAGGTCACAAATTATAAGGGACTCCTGTATAAGCAAACAAACACAATGTTCAGGTATGTATCCTATAGAGCAAGAATACACATAGACAAACCGAGTGACCCAAATTAATGCAAATTCATATAACGTGTTTTCATTAGGATAGACTGGCCTCAAATATCTATGCATTGAGGAGGCTTCCCAGCAAAGCATAGATATTTTCATTTTGCATTGTTTGAGTGTTTATGTATTCCACATTTGATTCTTCCATCCCCAAATATAGTGCAAAAGAAGTGATTTGTGTTTGTCCATTGTGGGTTCAGCCTATTAACTCTTATCTATTTATTTGCCTGTATATGTAGATTTTTCATATGAAGCCTGTGAAAGTAGTATCTAAGCAACAGCTTGAACATTTCAGCTTTGTCCTGAGGACTCTATTCAGCATTTAGAATGGAGCATAAATGTAGGCAAGTTGTAACAGCTATGGGGAGTTTAGCCACTTTATTATCTTACCTTGGTTTGTGCTAAGCAGCTGTAAGCAGTGTGTTATTTAAATGGTTACTATTTCCTGCTTGAAACAGCACTCTGTGTTGTTACTACTAATGAAACTACCTCAGAGGTGCTAACCTAGAGAAATGTTAGGTGAAAGGCGATCCTTGAAGCAAAATCACACAGGAAAAAAAAAAAATCAATGCTATACTCCATTATAGTCTCTGCATCTGATTGCAGGCATATGTGGGATTTAGCAGGATTTACTTTTCAGATATTCGAAGGAGGCTAATAAGTTTGGAGAGCTTACGATGTTATTTGAATTTTATTTTACTTATATATGTATTTCAAAGACCTGCTGTACTTTTTCACCTGTAGGCCAGTGTGTTTCTTGGAAGGCTTCTCTAAGAATTCCTGTTCATTCATGCCCCTTCCCCACCAATATCTGAGACAGTATAGCCCTCAGAACCACTGCAGATTTGGTTGTCTCAGCTAGAAGGGTTATGTATGAAACATGAGCTCTTTTGGCTGGCCATATATTGTGAGAAACTTATTTGGCAGACTCATCTTGAATTTTTTCCAATTGTGATAAAAAATACAGGGAAAAGTTTTTGAAAGATGTCATGGAACGAACTATTAACACTGTTGTGTAAGACTGAGTTTTCTGTTGTTGGATTCAGTCGCTACTGGTTTTAAAGGGAAGAAAAAACCCGCAGTCTCAATTGGGCAAGCGGCAAAACAATTCCTATATGTAGATCTCATCTGTATTAGAAAAGTCATACTGATTGTATTGCAACTTTGGTAGTCCTTCCACAATTTTTGCTGCAAAATGTGGGGACGTCACATGTCCCCACATATCAGTTTAGAGAAGGACTGGAATATCATATTCAAAACTTGGCCTCAGGCTAAAGCAAAGCTGAAGTTAAACAATATTAAAAGTGAGGGCATGAACTTAGAGTCTTAAAGCAAGAATTTCTTCTACAAACAGTGGGCTTTTCTGTTGGAAATGACAGAGTAGTAGAAATACTTGCTTTTTTATTAAATAACTCATTGCATGCCACCAGATAAAGATAAGATGCCAAGGTATTGTTGCCATGAAAAAGAAATGGAGGATTTATCTATGAGAGGAATCCAAAAGACTTGGTTTGATATGTTTGCCTGTAATAACAAGCAACTAGGATTGATGTCCTGGGAATTTTCACCTGACAAATTCCCAGTCACTACATGGCTCTGGGATATTAGTGATTCTTTGGACTTTCCATTTTAGCTCTTATGATAAAAATTCTTAGTTTCTACATATATTGTGAAGTATCTTGTAGTTTTGTGGTGACAGAGCAGTACAGATGTACACATACACTTCTGAACCGAATGTTTATAACATAGCTTTTTGCAAAATTTTCGAAGAGAAAAAGGAAGTTGTTTATGGATGACCAAAAATTTTATGGCCACAATGTCACCCTTGTGTGGGGGCTTACAAAAAATATATTTCAGCAAAGCAGAGAGAACTTAAGGATAGTTAAGAGAAATAGGCTGGGAAAATTAATCTTTAATATCTCAACAAAAGTCCACATTTTTACTGTTCCTAATAATGGCTTTGTATATATTGACAAACTTGGATTATAGCTATAGTCTCCTGTAATAATTAATATTTTTATGGAAGATGTTTGGTTCAGACTTATTGCCCATCCTTGACTATGCTGTACTTATATTCCCAGATTAATAATGAAAACTTTGTTATTGTTTCAGATATCCAAAGGTAAGCAAGTTATTGGTAATTCTCATTTCATTTGAAATACATATTGTTATTGCTTTTGTCCTTGTCCACTCTTTGAGTCCCTGTTATTATTTTCTGTCCCTTTGAACAGGACAAAAAAATCACTTAAAAGATATGTATTAAAACTGATGATCATACTAGATAGCCAAAGACTGTGGCTATTGCGTTATGAATAAATCGCTGCACTGACACATAATGAAGGTTGGTGCACCACAAAAAGAAAGTAGTCGTGAGGGGGTGCCCCAATAATCTAGAGAAATACTGTTTAAGATGCCTGGCTAAAAAGGAAAAAAGAAGTTACTCAGGAAAAAAAAAAAAAAAGTGTGGCAAAGAATTTGATTGGTACAGGGCAGGAAAATACCAAGGAATGGAAAGAATTAAAAATAAAAGGATAACAAGGTTTTTTTATCTTCTTGTATTTCTGGCAATTGTGTGCCAACATAAGAGTATTTTAGGATTTTTTAAAAAATTATTTCCTCATTTTTTTCACCAATGATTTCCATTTAAAAAATTTTTTCTTTTTAGATTTTTGCTGTTTTCCCTCCCAATTTTCTGTTTGCTTCTTAATGTCTTATTTATTCTCCTGTGCTGTTGCTATATTTCTTTTCTTCTTTTCTATTTCATTATTTCATCTTTTGTCTCTCTTCTCAGTCTCTTTC
>NW_009623420.1:7462-23114 GCF_000690535.1 Cariama cristata
AGTCCGTCTGTTTTTTTTTGGCTTGCCTCCATAGAAAATACTGCAGTATTTTTTTTCATACTATTCTTGCCGGTAAAACACAATCCTTGACAAAGAGAAAAAATAAGCTGCTGCTCTGGAGGTGGCTAGAAAACTGGCATAATACCAGTGAACAAAATCCAAGCCTGGCATGGGACAGACTAGATGACCTAAAAACTTTTCTTTATATTGAACTTCAAGGTTTTTGTGGAAGTAGTAAGGGAAAGGGACAGATTCCAAAACACTAAAACCTGTCATGATGTTTTAATTGTGAAGAGCTTAAGGGACCCTGGAGATACTCTGTCCTAAAACACACATTTCACTCTCAATGTTTATTTTGCATTTCATCTTGTTTTAAATTAAATAATAATAAGACGCCTCCTTTCACTACTTCAGCTCAACCCTTTACTTTTGCTAAGCAGGTGAGAAGGGTTTCTGTGCCAGGGGCAGAGGCAGCCACTCTTAAGTAGGCTTTCCTCTGGAAAAGAGCAGTGTAGGTCCTGGCTCAGCACCGTAGTGCAGTGCACATGGGTAAGCCTTCTGGCAGTACACGTAAGGTGGAGGAAGAGCAGAGTCAAAGATTAAGGCAGAGCCCAGAGAAGTTAATACCTTGGGGACTGTAGCACGTCCATATATTTCCTTTCCTTCCTTGCTTGCCTGTTCTCAAGCTTAGCTGCATGTGCCAAGCACCGACTTAAAGACTGCAGACCTGTGTAGAGGGGTCTGAGAGGTTTCTTCTTGCCTCTGTTTTGTGGATTCATGATTTGTCTAACCTTCAAGAAAAAGTATCTATGCATGTTTGGGTATGTGTATTTAATTATTTCAATTCTTGTTTCCAATATTTTGAAACACACACTTCTGAAAGACTGCAGATATATGCCATATTTGATAGAAAACAAAATATCCTCTCTCATCCAAGGTCATACTGTGTCAATCCCTCGGGAGACATCAAGCTCATTTATTAGTGCAGAAGCCACCACTGACACTGGCACATTAAACAGTCTTATGAAAGTTCAACAAACCTTCAGACATAGTAATCTGACATCTTCTTTTTCTTCCTCCTTGGTCAGCTATCCATCTCTATGTATTTCAAGTATAAAACAACCATTTGATTAAGAACTCTTATTAATAGAAATTCAAGACTAGAAACTGTGCAAAAATAAAACTAACAGCACTTGAAAAAGTGAAGGATTCACCCCAGATTTGGAGCTAGTTTGCATTGCCATTTCTAACACATAGGACTGAGCCTTTTATTTTCGTATCTTGCTGTAAGTCTCTTCCAGCCTGCTTATATTCCCCAAATAGCTTCTGCTTCACTACATTTCCATCTGTACAGAAAGGGCATGGACATAAACACTGATAAACAGTGAATGAAATCTTCCCTACCTCCCAGCTAAGGCAGGATACTGGCAGGCCATATTTTTCTTTTCAGAAAGCATTATGCTAGGGATTTAGTCTTTTATTGTGATTTAAGAGGGATTTTTACCAGGAAGCTGGCAGCATCAAGAGTTTTTGCTAGATGTTGCGCTGCTCTATGATATATAGGTGTGTGTCTTTTCACTGCTGTAACAACCTTCCTCGAAACGAATGAAGTACCATTAGCTATATCTTCACCATTTCATATCTGCCATAGATTAAAGTATATTTTAGTCTTGCATTTTTTTGTCTGAGTTTTCCTCTGATTAAGAACATGATGGAAGATTGTCATATATGTGCCCACATAAAGGAGGGAATGTAAGTGCTATACTCCTCTCCATGGACCAATTGCACCAGGAAGATATCATCTGGCTGTGAGTACAAAACAGATTTCATGGGGATGTTATTTCCCATGTTAAATAAGCAAGAAACACTTGGAAGGTTAGGGTTTGGTGTAATCCTGACTTCTTTTTGCCTATACCATTAGATATATATACTGGTAACAACTGGTAGAAATTTATCTGAGCCTGTTGAACAATTAACACAGCTATCCCCCCATCCATCTACAGCAGAAATCAAGGTCCTAAATTAACAGAATTTTAGGGTAACACAGGTAGAAAGTGTGGTTAGGGAATTGTAACTCCAGGTAGTAACAATTTGATACAGTTTTAAAAATCAGTAGAAATAGATGAGTCACTGAAAAAAACAATTTCCATCTGTAGTTCTGTTTTCTACAGGAGGAAATTTTCAAAATGAGATCATTCCAATGAGGTGCAGGTGTATCACATATTCAGAATGAAGCTGTTCCAAGTGATAAGAATAATACAGAAATAAGGATTGTCCATATCATATGTCGAAATAAATACCATATTGTATTTAGCAAGCATTAGTGCAAACCAAAGGCACATCTATTGGTGAAAAAAGGGTACATGTATGTCCTTGAAAATTACAGTTAGATTACTTAGAACAGAAAAATGTTTTTCTATAGCTAAATTAATATCACCATAACTAAGCTCACATAATTCTCATTAATATCAATAGGAAGCTGATGCCTAGAAAGAAGATAATAGAACCCTTATGCACTTATAAGAAGCAGATTTGCAGCTGATTCATTAATAAAAAAAGACTAAACTTGCTTTTATCCCCTGATCCTACACAACACACTTGCAAATGCATACACAGTCTGTGCCTTGCATTCTCATAAGTCAGCATCTATTCCTGAGTCTGAAGCCTTTTGTAACATAGTCTAATGGTAGAAAACCAGGAAGAAGGGCAAATAATGTTCTCCTCCATTTAACTGTTTCCCTTTCACTTCCAGGCTGTTCCTCAGAGCTGCTGGAATCTGCAGGTGCTTCCCCACATGTTCTTCAGAGTTGTGTTCAGACCAGCCCTCAAAGAGTCCCCACAATGAGCGGTGGAGGCAGCTGCGGGAACGCACGTCAGAACGCGCTGGGGCTATCTGCAGGAATGGGAAGATGGGGCAAAACTGCAATTAATACAGTGTCTGAGAAAATTATTTTCTTAGTAACTGTAGTGAAGGAAAACCACACTGAGGAGCAGACTGCAAGAAAGAATTGTATCCTTTAATGATAGGTCATAGAATCATAGAAACATTTAAATTGGAAAAGACCTTTAAATGAACCCCGGCTCGCTCAGCCACTCCCCAGACTTGTGCTCCAGACCCTTCACCACCTTCGTTGCCCTTCTCTGGACTTGCTCCAGCACCTCAAGGTCTTTCTGGTAGTGAGGGGCCCAGAACTGAACAAAGTACTCGAGGTGCATGCATTCAAAAAGTATCTGGACTTCAACTGATTTTGAATGAAAATGAAATTGTAAACAGTTGGAGAGGCTAAGAGTGATAGTTATAGTGAAGATTTTAAATTGTCTGAAGGATAGATGCCTGGACTGTTGCTGTTGTTTGCTGTGACCTTATGATGGAACATGAAGGAAAAGACATAAGCACTTTAGACATTATCTTAGTGCTGCCCATTTTTCAAAACCATGGTGACTATAAATCCCCATACCAATAATCGGTGTGGATCAACCTGTCCTTTGGATGTGATTTGTATTTATTGGGGTATCCGAATCTCATTTAAACAGAGCTCTGGAATGCAAACATTGCCTTAGTTTCTCTGAACATGATGTCCTTCTGCAGCTGCACAAGAGCAGAGTGCGTGAAAAGCACATTCCAACTTGTCACACAGAGGTTTGATGGTGTGGACAATGGCACATCATGAAGTCCTACAAGACTTCTGTCACACACAGGTGAATCTTCAGACTGTTGAAGCCAAAGAACTCAGGAGTGATCAAAATGCTTCAAGGGATAAAGAAAGTAGAAATCTTCCCAACCCCTCCATGAAATTTTGCATGCCTCACTGTTTGGTGAAATGCCAGAGAAAGTAATCCCAAAGTAAGAGCATTAAAAGGTTTCTGTGAAGGTTTTTGGCTTCTCAGACTTCCTGAACGCATGTTGTGAAGCAGCAGTCTGTGCTAAGAAAAGAGAAATTTCTTAGGGTTTTTTTTTTTTCCTGGGACAATTATCTGTCCTTTCTTGGTTCCTCCTGCTATGCAGGCCCAAAAGGAGGTGGGGAGACAGAGGAAGGATTTGCCCTTCTTACAGACATTTCGTCCAATTCTTGAAGTGAAGAAGTAAGAAAAGTAGCATTTTCACCTGTTGCTCCTATAGAAGGTCTCCTGACACTTCCATAGAAAAGTGGGAGGTCCCTGAAACTTAAAGAAGAGGGGTACATAGTAAGGGGGGAGTGACAGGAGACAAAGGTGCAGAATGGGAGAACAGGCAAGGCAGGAACCAGAGAAAACGCAGAAAGGATCTCCTTGCACATTATATCATGTTCCCTCCTGTTGGTTATCGTTTTTCACTATTCATTCATCACTTGCTAATTGATTATTAATTTTACTGACATACTAGGCATGCATGCAGGATCTGCTCATTGGACAAAATATATTCAGTTCGTATTACTAAGTGCCATATTTGGACTTTAATTGGTTTGCCCATTCTCTTGACCATGCAGTACAGTGCAACTTATGTACAATAATTAAACTTAGTATTTTTTAAGTGTTTATGGTAATCTGTATCCTACACTAGGAAAAATGAAAAAAAAAGATAGGAAGAAATGGACAGAAAGACAAAAGATAAAATGGAGTGTTTTAACAAGCAAACCTGGAAGACAAATTCCATCTAAAATAGAGATTTAGCTGCCAGATAGAAAGCCCCATGGCAAAATCCTACAATAAAATATATCTGATTGATATAATGTTCATGATTCAGTGGAGGAAAGGGGCTGACAGAGTCTGGCCATTTCTGGTAGATGAATAAAGAAACGTAGTTATTGATGCACACCAAGCAAAGGAAACCTTTTGCAGACTGCTAGAGTGGAGGTCCTTCTATTGGAACAACTGATCCATGTTTGTTGGCATCTCACTAGGCACTAATTAAATTCAGTTTTTATTTTTTATAAAATCTTTTTTCCTGTACTATCTTAAAATCTCTCAAAATGCAGGAAATTGCACTGCAATTACAAGAATATCTAAATATAGTGAAGACAATTTTGCTTCCTAGTCTATCATAACATTTGTTTTTATAACAAGAATAAGGAAGATGGACCCATATGTAGTACTTTTCTATCTGATTTTCTAGATCTTCATTTAATGAGATCTGCTAAATTAGTTGGACTGAAAAGGGCTATTTTGCTGTTTAAGTGCTAAACTTCCACTTTTAAGAAGAGATTGTGGATTGGCTTGTTGTCTTTTTTTTTTTTCCAAATGGCTTTGTAAAAGGAGATTAGGCAAACTGAGTCAGTTAGGATTTTGAAGTTAAATATCCCTGGAAATACTTCATTTAATAGCTCTTTTGATTTATGTTACTGTATAAAATATCCCCATTGCTTAGTGATATGATGTTGCTTTAGATGCCTGATGTTGATAGCATTCCCGACCATGCCTAAATTAATCCTGACCCCACATTTGTAGTTTCGAGAGCCAGTCTAGGTGGTTTTTGTAATTAGACCCTTCCAGGTAGCAGGAAGCTCCTGCAGGAGCTTTGGCTCCTTAGTTAGCAGCTGTGCTCCCAGCTGGGTGTGTTTATTATAATTGAAAAAGACTCCTCAAATTTCCATTCTCGGCATGACCATGCTTGGCTTCAGTCTCTGTTTCTGGACATCACTGAAGATAAACATTAAAGGCAGCCTGAATGCTGCCTCATAAAGATTTGGTTGACATAATGTACCATAATGATATATTTCTAATAAGGCTATTTAGTGCTATCAAAGGATCTTTTAAAAAATGAATTATGACTTGTCATTTGAATACAAATGTAACCTAACTCAGACAACTCTCTGTATAACGAGCCCATGCAGTATAGCAACTGAATATGAAATGAAATATTTGCCTAAAGCATGAAGGTGGTAACAAAACAATGGGGCACTGTTGACCCATGGTGAGAGTATTTCACTGCTCATTTGAAGAAAAAATGCCTTGTATTTCAATCTCATTATAAAAACTGGAAAATGTGCTCTATGGCATTATTCACAACAGTGCACAGCATTTTATTGTCTCACTTACACCCAATTTGGAGGGTTTAAGTGACATTTAAGGAGTACATAGGCCCAGTACTGGTTCTTAACATGGGAGGATTTCTTCATTAATAGCTACAGATCAGATATAAACCTCTATAAAAGCAAGACATGGAAAAACGGCATTTAAAATTAGTTTTCCCTAAAGTCTCTAGAGTATATTTTTGTAGAGCTGGAGGTTTTTGTTTCAGATGATATTTTTACATGTTCAAAAAATGATACCTTTCCACTCTCCCTTCTATTTAATTCTCTAACAGGCAATCTTTCCCTCTGAACCTCCTAGCACTTTCACTGCTCTTTTGCATGATTCAATGAGCTTTTTGTCCCACATATTTCATCCAAGTGTAACAAATTCCCTCAAGCCAGCGTTGGTCTAGAAAAGGCTGAGAATGGGAAAGTAAGTTATATCATATCAGGGTTAAAGTCTTTGGATTATTGTTCTGCATTATAATAACTATGAATTTGTCTACTTAGATAAAAAAAAAAAAAAAAAAAAAAGAAAATCAGAGTTCTAGTTCAGATACACTCTAGATTTCTCAGGCAAAATCCTATGAGGGTAAATGAGAGTTTTGCAGCCGATTTCAGGGAGGCTAGATTTTCACTCAATTTCTTCGCTTTTTAAGTCTTTAAGAGATAAATCTCTGTTCTGCTGTCCTATTCTGCTGCATTCTCCTTTTCTGTCTCCACATGGTTATTCTTATAGACCAGTGGAACACAGAGGTGCCTTCTTCCAAGGTGACTTCCATTCTATCGAAAGTAATCACTTTCTTCCCTAGAAATATGCCTCCCAATGACCACGTAGTCTCAATCAGCTATTTAGGAAGTATTATTACCCAACAGTATGAAAATGTATTTCATGCACTGCTCTATTAGGAATACATCTGGTCCACCACATAATTTATTACTTCTCCTCAATAGTAGGCTCCCCTGACCAGTGTCTGTTCTGATCTATGTCCTGAGCCCATTATCATCACTGAACTAACAGAGGTAACACTAAGCATAACCATGGGAAAACTAAACTGGGAAGCTTTCAAGAAGACCAAAGATATTTTGTCTCTACCTCTTTCTAAATAGAAATGTTTAAAAGTGTTGATCCTTTGGTCGTGACACTGTTAAAAGGTAGCGTTATGTGCTCCTAGGTAGGACACTCTCAACCACAGATATTATGAATATGAATTTGACACTATCAACAAATTTTCTTTTAATGCAGTAAAAATGCATGGATGGCAGCCAGCCTCTCTACTTCATCTGAAACCAGCCTCTATGATTAGCTATGTAGTAGAAATCTAATTATATGTTACAACATAATGCCTAAAGGATGAATAAACCACTTGAGACCATATTCCTTCCACATGTGCAAAGTTTGGCCACACTTATTCCTTGTTTAACATTACTGAAAAAGGTGTGCTTTTTCTCCCAGAAATAAATGTGATCCCATAGGCCAAATTGTCCTCTGATTTACATGCAATGCAGTCTCTCTGGGCTAAATAATTAGAATATGCTCCTTTATCATATTGTGCCTTAGCACAATTCTCTTTTTCTATCATGCGTCTTAGAAATAAGATATATTTCACTTTGGAAAGGTGAAGTTGCTCTTGTGTGTGCCAGCAAAACCTGTCATCAGCTTGGCAGATAGGAATTAAACCAAGAAAAAATGTGTAAGTATTCACGTAGATCACAGTCTGGAAAATTAATCCAGGAAATTATACTGAAGGTTTTTTCTGCTTCCTTCTCCAATTCAGTTACAAAGGGTTTTTGCAGTAATTTGTTTCACAACACTAAAACACATGAGAACTAAAGTTAGTTTTAGGCTAATGTAGGCAACTGCACAATTTTACACAGCCTCTGTACTACTCTGAATTATGCTACCCTTGAAGAACTGCATGCCATATCCTTGCAAGAATAGATTGGACCAGTGAAGAATTGTCCCATAGATTCTTCTGCATAGAGTTGCCACAGTTGTTACTACAGTACCTTTCGTTACCCAAGTGGTGCAAACATCCCACAATAAAACTGAGGACCTTACTTGATAATTTTACATTACAAAAAGCTCTGAGATGATGAAAGTAGGCCACTTACACCTCTTGTGAGGAAGATAGATCTTATATTCAGCTAAGGTGGTGGTTTCAACTTTTTTTGGTTAGCATCCCCTGCAAGGGGATATGACCTACTATGTAGTAAACATCAACTTCATAGCATTAATTCTGCTTACCTTAGCCACCTTTTGATGACCCCAAGAGCTGACAGAGCACAGGCTGCCAACTATAGGTCTAAGATGCATTTGCAACACATGCAAAGAATGAATAAATAAAGTATAAAAAAAAAAGTCAGTTTGAAGATTTGAATGTTTTGTGGGTTTTAGGAATATGATCCTTCAATTGCCAACTTCCAGCAGATCGAAAAATGAGCAACATCTGTAATGTTTCGTGATTTATAATACGAAGTGCACTTCATAAAACTGAAACCAATATTAAGACAGGGTTTATTAGTCAAATACAAAATTAGTTGGCCATACTCTTAATTCTGTGTTAATACTCAATTAGTACTTTATGTATAGGTACTGATGTTACATTTATTACCTGCTTGAAGCACTAAGTACCTTTAGTATGTTCAATAATTGTATTGAAACCTCTTTGTATTCCCTAGTACCTCAAGCCATTGGATTTTAATTATTAGTTCCTGAAACATGTTGGTTTGATGTTTTCACCCCTGTTTCACCTCTATTTTTTCTTTTAATCTCAGGTTTATGTTTGACATCCTTCGTACTTACTTCTCCATATTTGTGGGGTTTGTCATTCTCAGCAGTATTTGTGCTAAAAGTATTTTGCAACTTATTATGTAGAAAATAGCAGCTGTGTTTTATCTCCACATATATACTGCCAGCTTCATTTCTTCCACTTGATTCTTTCAAATCTATGGCTAGGTTAAGAAAATCTCCCATTACTCCTACAGCTCTCTTGACCTTTCCATATGCCTTTTCATTTACTCAGTCATTTCACACTCAAGCTGTTGTTTCTGGAGAAAGCAAAATAAAGCATATTCCTA
Organism: Cariama cristata; assembly: GCF_000690535.1. NCBI lineage: Eukaryota > Metazoa > Chordata > Aves > Cariamiformes > Cariamidae > Cariama > Cariama cristata. Next base: position 16,534 of record NW_009623420.1, read on the forward strand.
TAACTAGTTTATTCTCTGAGACCAATTCAAATTCAACCCTGAATGACATTGCAGCCTTAGGAATGACCAGGTCACCACTGTTCTTCGCTCAAGGAACAAGCAAATCGATGCCTGTACAAACACCTGGTGTGGGAACCCTTTGACTCCCCTCTGCCTTTTCTCATAGCATGGAGTGGACCAGCTGGAAGGAAAACCCAAACATCTCCTCTCCATGTTGAATTTACTGGCTGATTTAAGCTGGTATTACAACATTTTTTACCCTTCTCCAAATTCTCTGCCTCAAAGTAAAAGGAGATGAAGTAGTCTCGTTCCTAAGGGCTGTTGCTCATAAGGAAGGCACAGGCTTCTCATTTCACAGACTTCCCGTTCCACCTTTCTGCTGGCTTCATCTAATCTGTATCTTTTATTGTTAATAGCCCAGTTAATGTAATTTTCGAGCCAGACTTAAGTTATGCCCGTAATATCCTACTTTTCTTCATGTGACTAGCTCGCTCATTCTCCTACCTACTTTGTTAGACTTCTTTCCATTTTTATATAGGCATTTTAGCAGCATTTTCTTATTGAGCTTACATTACTGTATATTAATGTCTATAAATTCCCCATTAATCTTTTATATAGCACATTTCCACTACAAAAAAAATACATTTTCCTGTTAGCATTTACTCTATCTTTTTTGTTTTCTTCTTCTCTATGTACATATTTGTTAGAGAGACCACATTCAGGAAAGATTTGGGTTTGCTTGAATAGGTTCAGCTAACTATAAGATACTACCTTATTGATCATAAGATGATCTTCTAACAGTAGAATATCAAAGAAACCTAAGCTACTAATGCACTCAGACAATTTCTAGAAGTCTTTCCTTCCCCATTCGATATATTAAACCAGAAAGGGTCAGGAGGAACGAAAGGAGTAATTCACAGTAGACAGGGCAGTTGGGTGACTTTTAATATCTTACATATATCTGTATAATACAATTGCCTCTTTTGATATTAAAACCTTGTAACACTGAAGTAGTTATGTACAGGTCCTTAAGAGCATTTTACATCCCACACTTTAATATAAAGAATATATATATGCGCCTGTTTGTTTGTTCCTTACAATAAAAAAAAAAGTCTGTCAATCGTAACATAGAACAGTTATAAACTATCAACATGACAGTAAGGGAAAATAACATCGTACAGCATTTCAACTGAAATATGCCTTTTATGGTGTTATGTGTTCACATGTCTGTTTTTGTCTATTTTCCCTAATAGCTGTGAAAATCCTGACATTTTTTTTTTCTTATTGTCTTCTCAGGCATGGGAAGCAGCCATCTCTAAATCCTTTTGGGCCACCACCACTACAAATTTTATTTTATTCTTTTTCCTTTATGGCTTTTCTTAATACTATTTTCACAGTGACAACAATTTGGTTGGCTGCAAACTGAAATGCACACTATTATTAGTATTCACCACTGACTTTTGCATTCACATGTGTTAATTTACTGTGCTATTCTTTGGAGCCTTGTCACTTTCATAATTTTTCTTTTAAAGCTATCATCAATTTATTATTATAATACCTTCTGCAGCTTTCTTTTGTGAATGCAGCCCCTTGCAAGACATAGAAATTCTATCTTTATATTCTGATTTGGTTCTTCAGTGGAACATCAGGAAGAAAATACCAAGTCCACAAAGAAAGAAGAAAAAAGATATGGAAGTTACAAACAAATATTTGTATTTCACTATGCTATTTTGTCTCTTGCAGAATGAAATGAGTAAAGAGTAAGCTCTAAAGCATTATTATTTTATGGTCTATATAAATATTGTTTCATACTAAAGAAACATCAGTATAACTGACACAAAAGCAAAGACTTAGTATAATGTCTGATCCTGCATTGCATGTGAATACTTCTACATTGATCAGTACTTTCATCATAGCCAACGGGGCTCCTCAAAGACTGCAAAAGTGTTTATTTGTCCAGTGCCAAAATGATGTTGAAGCACTTACCTCCCGTTTAAGCACTTCACTCATATTAATTTCAGTGAATCAGGATAGGTTCTTGTATATTCTATTATAGATCTGGACTTGAGTATTTTGCAGAATCAGAGCCATGCCCGACATTTCCTCTTCCTTTTTCACTTAGCCAACAGAAAGGTTGACGTACAATGTGGCAAGTTAGGATATTACCAGAAACACAACATTTCTTAGTTTTGTGCACTTAAAAACTCAAGCATAATCTTATACTGAAAAACTATTGTGCATTATATTTTCTTTCACGTTTTCTCCCTTAATGAAGGAAAAGATCGTTATGATAGTCCATTCCAATATTAGATAACCTACAGCAAACAGGAAAAATCTATACTGAGTTTAGTGGAGCCATAATTTGTACTACTGTAGGGAGTTCCTGAAATAAATACTGCTGCATTAATTTCTATGTGCTAGACTGTAGATATATACCCACTCAGACATTAAGTGCCTACTTATCAGAACTCCTGAATACTACAAACACAAGCTGAAGCCAAAGGGAGCTATGATTATGTAGACTCTATCAAAATACAGGAAAATCAAAATCTGTATTGACAAAACAGTTACAGTCAGACTGTAGCTGCTTCAGCACAAGTATGTACCACTACACCGATGTCCTATCAGTACCTGAGATTTCTGGATTCAATTTAACTTAGGTTCATAAAGAAGTGGCGGCGAGCGAATATGAGATTCCCTGTTCAGATGACAGCAAAAAGGCACATAATTACATAAAATCTGTTGCTATAGCAAGCGACCATATTAAATGCTTTAATATTCAGGAGCCAGATGTTAATGAAATATAACCTAACTTCACTATAATGAAACAATATGGTACCAGATATATACATTTGTTCCATCGAGCTGTTCATTTTAGCAGGCTCTGGGAAATTGCTGCTTGAGAATAAGAAAGAAACGAGCAGCTGAGCGGAACATCAATACTCAGTACTTCTATGGAGATCACTTCACATTGATCAACATTTAAAAGATGTTTTTGAAAAAGATAAATGAATGAAGAAGGAAAAAATGGTACATTCAAATGCTAAATACAGCCTACACTGAGAAAAGTGAGAAAATTGTCATTGTCATACTCGGGATACACTTGCATAACTGCTCAGGCTATTAGGCCTAATTAACAGCAAGCTAACAGATTCTTGCTATGGGGGTGTTTATATGCAGAATATGCTAAATGTAGAGTTTGATACATTGAAGTTAGAATTTAGTTAGATTTAGGTTAGTGTAAATTCACATAGAAGACACATTTCTGCTCTGAAAAGGAACTATGAGCCAAAGTACTTTGGGAATGCTAATTCTGAGTGTTAATATTAATGACGAAAAAGAAATTGTGCATTCTTCATGAAACAAATCCAATAACATAAAATATCAAATTATTCTCATATTTGTTTGGATAAAATAATATAAGTACAATATTTTAATGAAACTAGACTGGCTTATAATTTCTGGGTTTTTTCTTTCTTTTGGTTTTGCTTTTGTATTGTAGCGCAGTGTGCGGAATACTCCAAACAGCTACAGTATGAAAGAACAGGCTTTATTTTAACTTTCATAAATGACTCTGGACCCAAAGAACTTGTCAGATTAAGCTAATGCAGCTGTGCCATGAATAATTCAAACAAATCACTTCAGCCACAGTTTGACGGAGCTGACTTCACAGTGGTAACCTCCGTAAATACTGTCAGAAAACGGATACATTAGCTATTAGTGACTGAAACTTCCAGTCCTTGGGAAGCAAAACTTGCTAAATTCTTTCTTGATTAACCTGACTGACAAAACCTCTCACCAAACCATTTTTGTCCTGAGAATGCATCATCTTTGAAATCATAATAACTACTTGCTATGTTTCAAATGCAACTTAAATTAGAGTAATGAATTACTATGGACTGTAAAGAAGAAAGTTCCCACATTCTCAGAATCAAGCATGCAGACTAATTTCTTCTGATTTCAGTCCCAGCAGTGCAACTAAATAATCTATAATACTAATCTAAATGTATGCAATGTTGTTTAGGTCCAGAATGTACAAATTCCCACAGCACTAACTTTACATGTACGAGTGTTTCTGTTTAACTCTGAGAATTAATTACATAAATAAAAACATTTCTAAATTCTTGTAGGGCAGAGTTCCAATCATTTCGGAATAATGCAATGTTACATATAAATACTTTTAAGGTTTAAAAAAGTTGAATTTTGGGACTAGAAGGAAAATGTGGTATGGAGAAGAGCTAATAAGGAACAAATGTAACATATATATTGAAGTGACAAGTGTTAGGTGGATGGAAAATTGACAAGCTCAGAGTCTTTAGAAAAGCCATTTCTTTGGAATGATGCTTTGTTACCAACAGAGAATAAGATGTAAAGGAGCAAGTAAGATCTAAGAATTCTTAACAGGAAAATATGAATAACTTGGAAAATGACAGAAATGACAACCAAAAGGAGAGAATCGTGAAAGTGGCCAGGATTTCTAGGACTTACTGAGCCAGAGTATGGCAGTGTTAGAAATATGGTTCTGCTGGCAGTTTGTCACACTCTTGTCTACAATTTTAATGTCATTTTTTTGGGCTGATGACTTTTTGAAAGACAACATAATCATCTTAAATGCTTATTAGGTGATTTCTGTAATTATTGCAGACCCGCTCATAGTAATCATCTGGAGCTTTTTCTGCATGATGAACTGCTCTTCCTGCCTGATCCTGCAACTCAGGACAAAGGAACAATTCCCTTTGACTTCCCTGGGAGTCTGTCAGAAGAATCTTCTCCTTACTAAAAAAGTTCCCCGAATTTATTCACTTGCTGGGATTATAGAATTTTCATAGCTCTGTCTCTAAGAACCTCCAATTAAGTGTCCAGTTTCAGTGTTTGTTCTTCTCCTACACATTATCCTCTACTTTATTGTTTATTTTCAGTAGAGAAATAAGATGTGTTTTACAATTTAGTTTGAAAAGTGGTTATATATCCTTCATTTCGTGTTATCCAATTACATTAAAAAATAAGATCATAATGGCAGGAATCACTTTGGATTGTATTAGTAAACAATTTTTATTTTTATTTAAATAATACATCTTTAAAACAAGTCTCTTGTGAAGGAAACTCTCACTTCCGCCTCTCTCCTCAGAAACCCTAAATGTTCTATTTAACAGTTTTTACCAAGTACAATTTCACAAGAGATTACTGAGACATTTTTAAAATGTAAAAAATTTACCTTTTGCCGGGTATATCAGTTCAAAACCTGACTGAGCAATAAGCCAAGTAAATGTATTAATTCTTGATATCCTAATTTCCATCAGAACTGGACAGTCTGAGCAGCAGTAAATGCATACTTTTATCTACATGAATTTTTCATAAGGATGACCTGGTTGATCTACATGATGTGGTCTGGATGATCTTCCTGACCCTCCTTTCCCCCTCTCTCAGCACGATCCTCTCAGATAAGTCTAGATTTATCATGTACCCTGGTCAAACCAGTGCTCGGACTGACTCCAGGGCAGGAAGGACTACAGTGAAAAGAAGTTTTTTTGCTGAGGAACATGTCCTGCCTGTGCCCCTCCAGGCTACTTTCCAAGGGGTGCTGCTTGCACCAGTGTGCCTACTTACGGGAATCTCCAAAAGAAAATCTCCCTTACCTGAAGTCTTCAGCCCTATCTCAAAACACTCCCACAGATAAGGAAACAGATCATGGCAGATTTTCACCTGCATTTTTTTTCCTCTGCTGTAATCACCAGAAACCCTCACATATCTGAAACTTAAGGATATTTACCTAAGTACTTGCAGATTTACTTGTTGCCATTGTAATGGCCTTAGACTTCACTCAAGTGGCACTGCAGGATGCTGTTGCACTACACATAATGTAAGCGTGTGAGAAGATGCTTCTTACCCCACAGAGCACAAGTATGTTCTCTCTGCCCATTCTCATGAAAAATTACCTTTGGAGTTTATATGAGCTTTTTTGATAAATTCAAACAAAGTCATTGTTGGGCCTGGCATATACTTATTCACAGAGGAAACCATGAACCGACCAAATAATAGGCAGCATACAGGAGCTTAATACAGAAGCGGCTGCAAGCATTTGGTATAAGGATTTTCCAAGTGCTTCAGGCCATGTCTGTTGAGCCTAGAATAAAGCACTAATTCTCCCTTCTTTCCCTGACAATCCTGAGAAGATATTTCTTCTTTCTCTGAATATGTTAACATTTATTTTATGCATGACTTCTATGCAACCTGGCAAACTTGGGCAATCCTATATGGTAAATGATCTCACTCTAACATTTGTCAAGCTACTTATCCTTAGATTACATATCCTTACAAACACAAGTCACTAGAGAGAAGGTTTAAGATACAGTTCTGTTGCAGCCACGGGCTTCTGGAGATAAGAAAGAAATGCAATTGTCCCCTTGCTAATGGCACCGCACTGGGTATGGCAGTAGCTCAGCGTTGGTCATCAGTGCGATGCTGCACTGTCACAGCCATGCACTGCTCTGGCACGAGTTGTCTTAGACATGGGCAAACTATTATTTCATATTACACAGAAGAGGGTGGACATGAAATCTGTCCTCTTAGAAATCAGCAGG
>NW_009623420.1:23145-24718 GCF_000690535.1 Cariama cristata
CAACTGAGTCCTTAGGAGAAACAACATCCCCTACAGCAAGAACAAGACAATGAAAACTGGCTCCTCTCAGGTCTTAAGAATTTGAACCTAAAGAAACGTATGACAAAATGGTCAACAAACAACAATGCCCTACTTTCTTGTTGCCCAGCAGTTCAAATGATTTTTCTGACCTTTAAGAGTATTTCAAACAAAATAACCAAGGAAAGGGAGAGAATTTTACTTAGTTTCTTACAGTTATCCCCATTTTCAAAACTATTAATCGCTTTCAGTAAGTGGTCAAGAAGGGGCACTGCAGAAGTCTTTCCTACACATTTGTTCTCTGTTACAAGCCCTTTCACTCCCACATAATTCTTATGTTTGAAGCACAACATACCTAGTTTTCTAGGAGTCTTTGGTCAGTCTTTTCAACACTCCCCACCCAACGGGTGGGTGGTGGATGTGCCTCCCCTAGAATTAGCCATAGATTTAGGGTTTGTCTACAGCAAATGGAGGGAGGAAGGTAGCACCATAGACTGACTCATCCCACCTTGAAAGAGGTATCTAAGATGGGTAGGATGAAGTGCTGTAGGGATGTCTATGTCACTGCTTTAAAAGTGAGAAGTCTACACAAGTAGTTCAAGGAATGTGACTAAGCTTTGCATGACTTGATCACCACACACTAGTGAGGAGGTAATAGACTGCAACTGTATCTGCCTGCAGACTGATGACTTTTACCCCCAGGCCTGAAGTGACCTTTGTTTAAATGAACAACACATTGGGCTCCTGCCTCTGTGTGGCGCAATTAAGAGTTCAAATCTTAACTTTTAAAGGATTATAAAAAAACGAAGCTAAAATGTTCCCATGCATGAACCACCCAGCACAACAGAGTCACACTTGGATCCGGCACTGGCAGTCAGAGAAATGCAGTCAGGTTTAGGCCTCAGTTTTTACTGACAAGAGCAATCTCTCATCCAACACGTGGGCAGAAGTCTGTGCTCTAATACATTCCAGCAGCACAGCCTGAAAGTACATGCATCAGAAATCTGGATGCAGGTGAGTTGTGGCTCCGGCTAAAAACAAATAAATAAAAATTTAAAAATCTACTGCTTAAATAGAGTACAAATTTAGTTGCTTCACAGCCAAGTATCCAGACGTTAACGTGTTCCAAATCAAAATCTGTGTCTGGCGTCTGGATCCTAATGGCAGCTGACTTTCTTTTCTGCTCTGAATCACCCCAATTCCATTGTCAAGCTAGAGAGCATGTTAAGCTTCTCTGGAAATAAAGATCCCAGTGTGCTGTGCCCCAGCGAAGCAGCAGGACATCAAATACAGCATTTGTGTCCCACCAGAGCCTGTTAGATTTGTAGAACCAGCGCAGCTGAACTCTGGTTTCTTTTGTGCCCTCAATTAAATCCCCTCCTGCCCTCATGGCAAAGGCATGCTGCTATAGAGATGATGGTGAAAAATGCTATCATACGTATCCTGCTGGATGCTACTTTTGGAAGGACGACCATCATTCTCGCACTCTGCAAGCACCGACTGGAACGACAGTATAAGTGAGGCAGCGGGATCTGGGGGAGGCTAGGAGATTTTT
>NW_009623421.1:0-25173 GCF_000690535.1 Cariama cristata
ATTCTATGATTCTATGATTCTAAGTTTCAAAAGGTCAAAGAAGCTACTGCCTTTTCAGCTTTGAATCAGCTGAGAGACTCCAGTTTCTTGGAAACATAATGCCAAGGCTGCATCTCTGCATCTCATTTCTTGCCCCCACTCCCCCTTTGAAGCAGTATAGTAATTAGCTTAAAGGGCAAACCACACCACGCTCTGTAGCAGAATACTGTAGAGTGCAAGTTCCTTTCTATTTTCTCTTTCAATTGAAACTAGTTTAAAGAGGAGTTTTGGCCCACATTGTGTACTGAAATATTTGACTGAAGTTCTCTTAACCAAACATTAAAAGGCATTCACGTTTTTCAATAAAATGAATACTTTTTCAGTACAAATATGGCAAGTTCTTTTACCATTTTCTCAGAAGGGTAACAAGTGATAAAGTGTTCCTCAGAGAGCAATTTGTGAGAAAATTAAAATCAAAAGAAATTGCAAGACTTTTAAATCTTGGTTTTAAATGTGATTTGTTGTTTTCTTTATAAAAGCAGCAGCAGCATGATGTCTGGGAGGAAACCACCTATCGCCTAGACTGCAATGGAAAAAATATTCTATTTTTTACTGTCAGATGCATCAGTCAATCAAAAGTTATGATCAGAACCTGTGCCACATTTATCTGTATAAACAGGACTCTACAGTGTTTTAGCAACTGCTATTTCTTATATGTTTTTCCAAAGGACTCTTTGTTTTATTTCCATATATTTCCAGCTGCCATTCTGCTGCTGAAGTGAAACTGTCTAGGCAGATTGTCCAGCGTTTCCATTTTGTGGTATATGCAGCCTTCTCAGAGCTGGGAGCTGCACACTGGTGCTCCGGGGACTTCTGGCTGCTCATGTTGCTGGTAGTTTTGCTTTGGTTCGTGAGACTTTACCTGCATTATTTGAGCCAATGGCTCTTCCTTCAGACCATCTCGGTTCCTGTTACAAAGTAAGTCATGCTGCCTTCTTTCTCTGTCAGAATATTTCTACAAATAGCTTGGTTCAAAGCAGTTCCTTTGCACTATGAAGAGAACTGATGACTAAGACTCATGCTCTGCATGCAAGCTCTGATAGGAACCTCTGCAGAGACTAGGAGAAGGATCACATCCATACTCCAGATGATCTGATATGTAAATTTGACCCTAACAGAAAGGTGAAGGTGTTAATGTAAATTTTCAACCCAGAACAGGATGTGTCTATTTGTGCATCTTGTGTCATGCCCACCTCTCTCCCCTCTGAGATACCCAGCAGGTTATGTATTTTCCACAAGAATCATCTATCATTTTGGATCAAGTATTTCAAAATGCCTAAGAAGTGCATAAAACTGAAGAAGCATTTAAATCACATTTGAAGTTACAAAAGTGATCTATGAGTAAAATAATTTGAAGAATTTAACTCTGACATATCAGTTTTACTGTGAGGATTACAGTGGGTGACATATTTTAACCATATGATACATTGACTTTAGCTTGGGAATCAGCTCTCTGGAGAGTTCCAGAAAAATCATTACTTGTCATTACTTGATGTGAAAAAACAAAAAGATGGAGAAAAAGTCCACAAGGTGATATATACTTGGTTCTCCACATGTTGCTGTGGGGTAGAGAATGGCTTTACTGGGCAAAAAAAAAAAGATCAGTCATGCTTAGGGAAGGGAAGATTTCTCCAATAGAAACTTTTTTTTCCCCTTCACTTTAAAGCATCATGCAAACCTGAATCAGTCAATAGGAGCCAGTAACATGCAATTCTGTGACCTTTGTCAGCTGTGATACTGGGATTATTGGCTAAAATTTGAAGAGGGTGCCTGAGCAGACTCTGGACAGTGCTGGGTATCATTAAGGTGGTCTTCTAGATCTTAATGCAAACCCAGCCATCTCTCACTTCTGGCCTTGCACAGCCCAGGCAAGCTCAGCCAGCTGGCATTAAAACTTCTGGGAGGCCAAGCATCAAAAGTCTGTGAAAGCAAAGGAAAAACAACAGAAGGAAGCAACATGTGAGAGAGAGGTGGTCATGTTCAAAGTCACTAATCACAGCTGTCCCAGGCAGTCAGCTAGATAAAGGATAATGTTCTCAAGCCAAGATGCCCTGGATCAGCATCCCAATCTGTAGCTGTGTGTCTGCAGAACATAAGACTGAGTTGAGTGCTCTCTAGTCCCACCAAATACAGTGGTAGCACTCATGAGTTGGAACTAAAGTGAGAATGAAACCACTTCACCTTTAGTTAGAGGCAGAATTTAAGCCACTTCGATTGGTTGGAAATTTTTGCCTTAAATTTCAGCATCTGTATGCAGCTCACAATACCATGCAGTTTCTGTCTCCTACAGTGCCAGCAAATTTGCTCATTGTGTGAGCTTTGCAAATCCCACCATCCCACAGTGGCAACAGCTACATTTCCAGTCACCTTAGGGATGCTAAAAGCTTTGCCTTCCATATCACATTTTACGCTTCGTGCAATGTCCAAAGGTGCTGCAGTATGCAGAGAGGGGTGAGCTCCTGGGATCTGTGCTCTCCTTGGTGCTTCTGGGAGCTAACATCTTTCTATAGCCCTGCCTGCACAGTCCCAAGGACCTGGATGTACATCCACTGAACTGAGTGTCAGAGGGGATCAAAGGGCACAGAGGCAGAAGGAGGAGAAAAATTTTACTTTTTTTGAGTAGCTTCATACAGTTTTTGGTCAGAGGGTTGTGACCACGATAGGGATGCAACTTTACAATACAACATGCCGTATGCATGATTCTATTTATTTTTTTTTAATGGTTTGCCCAGGAGCACAAACTCTCTCCTTTTGCTTATTTACAGATTTCAGCTTTTCCCTCACACTGTCGAACTGTGCTACCAGAACTCCTTGCTGCAGACCAGTGAAGAGTTGGTCATGGTTGTGGTGGGACCCCTAACTTTGAATGCAGGGCTGCTTCTTATGGTCCTGATCAGATGGGGCTGTCAGCAGCTGTTTGACTCATTCCCTTCCTTCTTGTCAAAGTTTATCATAGCTATGGGACTCTGGACAGTGCTAGACCCCTTGGCAGTGTTCGTAGTGGATTCATTCCTGGGGGTAAGTCACTTACAATAACTTGAACATGAGACCTTGATGTAGAAGTTTGGTTTATTCAGAGAAGCACTAAAAGATATGAAATTCCACCCCTGGCAATAGAACATGAAAGTTAAAAAGGTATTAAATAATAATGTTATACATTACCTTTTTATTAACAAAATTCCCATCTAATGGAGTCACTGTGTTTCTGCATAAAATTAAGAGCACTGTACAAGCCATATATGGAGATAAGAAAGTAAATCCACCACTGGAGTGATTGCATCTGCTTTGAAAAGGATTACTGCAATTTTGGATGTTAATGGAAATGGGTTGATGAGCAGTCCTGATTATCAGCACTTCAGATTTTTTTTCTAAGTACTGAAACAGATAAAATGAAAAAAAAAAAAGAGGTTATTGTGCTCCCCTTTGACGTGTAAGGTAGTTAATATAATTTTCTGGCACACCTAAAAAGACTTGTGAGATTGAAAGACAGACAACTTTAAGGAAAGAGCTTCATCATATATAAAATCATGAGAGCAAAGCTCCCAACTCTATCTATGCATGCGCTGTGTAGCCCAGCTGTACTTTGACAGCTGGGGACTTTTATCATACCTGAGATAATGCTCAGTCTCCCAGAACACGTGTTTCAGATTTGGCTCTCACTGTGTAGGTGACACGGGTCCTTTTAATGGGCGCAGGGCGCGGAGAGCTTTTCTGGGAATGTGGTATTGCTGTTCTTCTGCTTTTGTCTGTCTTTCAAAGACATCTTTGTTCCTGTTGCTCACTGCAGATCAAGCAGTAATTCACAGTCCTTATTGTGGTTCAGGTTTTCTCAGGTCTCTTGATTCCTCATCTGCTAACCTGTGCTCTGCTTTTAAGAAGTCCTGTTAAAATGTGATTTTCTACTGTCTACATGCTGTTTCTCATTACAGCGGTTTTGAAAATTAAAATTCAGCTGTTCAAGAAATTTAATTGGAGCTCACTTGGGAGGTAATTGCAATATTTTAAGCATGTGGCAACACACTGTACTTTTCATTTGGACAGCCTGTGGGGTTTTTTTTGTTTTTTTTTTTGTTTTTTTTTTTTTTTTTAAATTTCATGGTGTAAAACATGGACAGAACTGAATTTTAATTGTAATTATTCTGATGAAGATTCTTTTTCCTAAGAGAAAAACAGGTATTTCCCCAATTCATAAAAACTGGAGGAAAGCTAAGGTCTGCCTTTTCTTTCCCACACTTGCATTGAGAAAATCATTGCCATTGACTTCAGTGGAATTGTGCCCAGTTCTAGTTAGACTGGATTCGTTACCAATTTCAAATAGGACTTGGTCAGGGGAAACATGAGATATGAATAAAGTAATTAAGTTTTTCACTACGGAATTAAAAAAGCTCACCTCTCTGTACTTCTTTCTGAAAACTGGGCAGTTTTACCCACCAAGATTGTCTTCGGTAGAAACTCATTTGTCCAAATATTACACAATATACTGTGCATATCCTTTCCAAAATGAAACTATATCTCTTACATGTGTTTTTGTTATTGCATTTGTAATTTTTTTTCTCCTGGCATTCTTTCAGCAGGTATTTCAGATTTACTTGCCAATCTATTTTAGGTGAATCATTCTTAAAATGTTGTGTTGTGGTAATACGAGTTATTTTAGTGCTAGAATGTGTTTTAGTATCCTAAATGGCCTTAATACTTGTGAAAGATAACAGATAGCCCTGGAGACAAAGATTTCTCTATTTACTAAAACTAATGCTTTTTATTGTTAAGGGAAGACTAGAGACCAGTTGCATATTTGGGGCATTTCAACTCATAGTTCAAGATACTGAGTCAAATGTGAGATTTCAGGTTTGATTTACTGTCAACTTATAGAAGCATGTTCCAGGGGTAAGAAACTTTCCTATGATTTTGGAGAATGCAATTCAAGTTCCAGTTCTGCCAGAGCTTTGTCTCTCTGTAGCTTGTAAACTGCAGAGTAACACCTCTTTAGGCACATGGATATGTGTCATCATAAAAAACATTAGAGACTGCAAAGCACTTTTACATGACCATCACTCTGTGGTGTGATAAGTACTTGAGATAGATGTTGACAAATGTTATTTAAACAATTTATATTGAAGACACCTTTCTTGCATCATGTCTTTGAGGATCAGGGAAGGATTGACACAATCTCTTTGTTAGAAAAAACAGATAAAAAGGTACACTTCCCCCACGCCATTTTTGCCTTGCCAAAAAGAATTGCTTGGATAAAATAGAAATTTATTCTTATTTGCCATTCAGGCTTTTGCCTCTCTGGAGGGATGTCACAGTATGACTGCTGTGCAGAGGATTTTCCTTGATAGACAGTCTCTTCGGTAAGAAAGCGGTGGAGGCAGCCAGCTTTTTTTGCAAGAAGAGAAGATAGGACAGGGAGATAGAACAGAACCAGAGTATTTAATTTTTTGTAATGAATATGGACAGATCTGAATTATTGACTAATCTTTATATGCCATTACCGGTCTCCTGGGACCTGTAATTTCCATTACAGAAACCCGGCAGTGTTGCAAAGGGTAGAGAGAGAACAGAAATATACTCAAGAATCTCAGTCCTTGTGTTGCTCATCATTGGACTTCTAATCATCTTTCCTTTACTATGCATGTCACTGCAAGGTGGCCAAAAATGGGGACAAAGTTTTGACTCTTGCTAAGGATTAGGCAATGACTCAGGAAGATGCACGTTTCTTGAAGCCTAAAGGTCACAGACTCCGTCTCCAAATGATAAACACCGCATTTTTCGGTGGTGCAGTTTCACATCCTTGCAAAATGTGTCAACGTAATATCATATGGATATGGCTGTCACTGTGTCACTTCAAAAACAAAAAAGTGCATTTATTTTAGCTCTGAGCAGTAGACCAATGATATGTAACTGAATTCTAAATCGATCCAGCAGAGGGCAATAATATGTCAATACAGTAGCTAGTTCCTAAGAAATAGATATGGGGGGAAAAAAAAAGGAAAATAATAGATTTTTGGAAAATCTTTTTCCATGTTTTACTGGAAGCATAATAAAACATAGAGTGCTATGAAACCTGCAGGATTCTTTGTGAATCTTTGCAAAAATACACGAACCACCTTATTTCCAATTAAATTACTGTTTTTATTCTATGAATATTAACTCCTTACCAATCTTTAGTATACTAAAGATTTATTTTGTCCTCAGTAGAATGAAATAGTTATACATATTTATTTTTTTTACAGAGCAGTTGAACATAAACTATTGACAGCATAATTAAGTAGGGTATATGAGAGTCATGTACCTTTGGAGAAGCTATTAATGATACAACTTACAGCTGCTATTTTGTACAGTTAAGAGATATCTGTAATTCCACCACAGCAGTGGGAGTACGATATAGTCAGGTCTCTTCAGAGATATTGGTCTCATTGTGTCTCTATTTCTTCTCAGGAAAGAAAGAAATTAAATAAGAGGGCTGTATCATAAAGTAATGCTGATGCTTGTTGGTTCTTCAATGTTACATACTGTTCTTTGTGGGTTCTCAAAGGGGACTGACTGGACACTAGGAACAGGGGATGAGGGGAATATCTGATTTTCTGACTTAAAATGTTGCAGACAGACTTGATAATGCATGTACATAAATTAAAATACTGCTTCATAAGGGAGAATGTATCTCTTTTGCACTGAAAAAAGGTCAAATCCTTTGGACAAAACTTAACAAAACCTGCTGGTATCCCCTGTTGATCTACTTGTAGTTGCATTCTCTGTTTTTCTCACCTCCTTGGGTCTCAGTCAAGCTTTGTGAATCCACTACCTCCTTTGACTGATGCTGTTGTTTGCAAGGCTAGTGGAAAATCTATGCTAGGTGTCAGCTAGCAATATTCACAGATGCCCTGATACTTCCATTTGGCATTTCAGATAACATGATAGTTACTTTTCCAGCAGTAGCACCAAACACCAATTCAGTCTGAAGTTGGGAACTGGTCTGTATACACCTTCCAAAGTGCACAGGTTCAAAATGATGTATGGGTAACTTGCTGACTCTGGTAGGAACCAGCATTTTTCTTGTGACAAGGACAAGTCATTTTGAGACTGGTCAGTCTGGAATTGTGCACTGGCACAAGTGTTGTCTGCTCATTCAGCACTCCTAAAAACAGCAGCATAAATCATTCAATATTATGCCTCTCTGGTCATTGTAATAAGGCAAATTTCAGTCTTCTTCCCGTTCCATTTCTCCTGCAATATGTTAACAAAACTCACATTGAGTATTTTCACTGTGACATGATTTTTGTTCAATAAGCTATCTCTATAGGATAGATTTTAATTGTACTAAAATAAACTAGAAAATAGTTTATTTCAAATCTCATAGTTAATTTCAAATTCTGTGTAGCAGACTCCTAAGTTTCAAGCTGTGTGCCCCACAAATTACAGTTAAAACCTTCTTATAAAGAAATTCGGGTTCTTTTGTGACTATAGGTAAATAGTCTATTCAGGTCTGGCATTTTCTTATGTTGATTTTTTTTCCCCCGTGACAGCGACTTGGCAACAGTGTAGAAAAACCCATTGCTGATGCTGCAAAGCTCTCCTGGGTTTTTCTAAGAGCAGAGGAGTCAGGGATTCTTGGTGCCTTAATCACTGTGATGCTTTATATAATCCTGTTCATCATCTCATCGACAGTGTTGTACCTGTACTTTTTAAGGTATGTCTCTCTATCTCATTATTCCCTTAGGAGCTTAGGCTCAAGCTCCTTCTCCTGTAAGATAAAATAAGGTGACATCAGAAAAGATATCAATGTCACATATCCAGGGTCCATAATTGCAGACAATCAAGGAGGAGTTAGCTCCTGCTTAACTTTTAATACACTGGTATTTGATGGGTACAGCAAGTCAGAGAGGGAGCCACTTATTTCCTCAACAGGAACACAACTGATACCATGATTTTTCATTCAGTTTAGAGTTTAGAAGCCTCTGTTTCTTTTCCTTCAGACAATGGTGTCTATGTCAAGGGTTTAAGCTCTGAAGTGTGTATACATTTTATTTAGGTACTTTGGAAGACATTGTCTTTAGTTTTTCAAGAGGGTTTTTTTGGTGAGAAATAGGAAAAATTCAGAAAGCTACATATGGTGTGAAGTGCAAAATCTCTGAGCCTGCAGTGGCCCTCAGAGTCTTACAGCCTTCTGATGATACAAGATTTTTTGACTTGATGTGACTGAGGCTTTAACCCGCTGCATGACATGATGTAATCCAAATAATTTTTCCATGACTTTAGCCCGTTATCAATGGTCACTTCATCATGAAATTTGACAAACTACCTGTCTTTCCACCTTTCTAGTGGGCACCATTAGCTGTAGAGTCAATAGGGACAGGTGTGGGACACCGAAAATAAATGAGATAGGTTGCCTAATATATTGAATGAAAAAGTGTATTTTCTTTTTTCTGAGTGAGTCATCTATGATGCAGTGTGAATTTTGCACTGGCTCTCGATTCACCCAGTGATGAGCACTGAGTGGTGGCAAGCACCAATAAAAAAGCCGTAAGCAAAGGCAAGTTGCAGGCAGGCATAATAGAAAAGCTGAGCATATGCCCTCCATCTGACAGAATAATCCCTCGGTCTCCTTTCCACAAACTCCACTGCAGCAGACAGAAAAAGATAAATGGCAATCTAAATTTCTGCAAAGTATTTCAGGGATCCTGCATTCCTGGAAGCTGTACACAACTCTGATGTACTGGTAGTCTAGTTAATTAGTTTTTGAGATGTTAATGCCTTCTTAATCATTGACTTAATAGTTTTGAATAGCTTCATAAGTTTTAGCTACTGTCATTTATTACTCAGGAAAATTAATTTAAATTAAAACATTTGTAAGGCAGGTTTTTATGAGAATGTTACCAACATATTCATTGTCTAGGAAACAGGTGCAAGATCATCAAAGATTCCTTTCCTTCCGGATCAATTTTCCCATAATGTTTTCCAATAAAGGGGTGGGGTGAGAATATTACTAGGCAAAAAAAGTTGTCTTAGTACGACACATTTTAAGAATGATTCATAGCAAAATACAAGAGCAAAGGGAAGATAACAAAATCTGTTACAGTGCATAAGGACTTTGAAGTTCTTTGCTTGATAACAAAAAGTAACATTTTGAGTAGTGGAGTCTGCGCAGAGTAAAGTTATACTATGAGCTTCTGAAATTGGATCAACGTTCTCTTCCTTCTATGTCCGCAGCCCAACACAGTGGGAACCTTGGGCCTGGCTAGGACTTTTGAGCAGCACACTATCAGTCTACTAATCATAGCATTAAAACCTTTTAAAATGTTTTTAAGGAAAGCATCTCTGCAATTTATAACATTGTTTCCTGAATATTGATATAACAGCATTTGTTTTCAAGAGAAAATAGTATTATAACCAAGGCAGTAGTATCCCTTTGTATGAATATTTCTCAGGTGTTATATCTCAAAGATATTGAAATGTAACATTACTCAACTTATAAAGCATATATTTTTTACACAGGCATCCACCACATCTTTCTCTTTTAAGGTAATCCAATATAAATATTGAGGGATGTCTTCTGTCTCCTAACATATCAGTCCACAGGGAAGACTTTGGCTGTTGGATGGTGGAGTTGGTGCCATTGGTTAGAATTACTCAGCAATTTGCCATTTAACAGAAGTGTTTAGCAGTGTATAAAAAAGGGATAAGAACAGTGAACCCACCAGACCACCAAAGCAAGTAAGGGAAATGTCTGTTTCTGTCGGAGCTAGAAAGCTTCATGGCAGCACTGATGGAAGCTAATGAAGCTAATGAAATAATGGGCAAGGGATAAGCAGCAGTAGGCATCTGTTTATGTCTTTATAAACCAACATACCTCAATAAATCTAGCTCCCCTTGGGTGTCTTGGGAGGCTGTAGCATGGAGAGATATTCTAATTACTTTTTGGAAAAATGAAGTGTCACTGGTTGCAATTCCTTCATTTTAATTCTACTAGACATTAGAAACAGTCAGGAATTTGTTGGTGAAATGTTCTCTGCACTGTGAGAAAATGCAGACCCATCTCAACTAAAAGTGTCTGCTGCAAAGAGTCTAAATTTCCTGGCATTGAAGTATTTTTCGGGGAAAATCTATGTTTTTCAATGTTAACAGTAAAATTATTTTTGTGGTTTTTTATAGTTGTTTTCCAAAAAAGGATGAGAGAGGCTCAAGGGAAGATGTAATAAATTGTTTTAAACCACTCAAACCACTCTCTATTTTTTGATTTGTGTAAATTTTTGAGAAGTCTATTTTTTGATCTGACTCTGGATAGCAGATCATTTCAAAATTTCCTATTCTTTCTGATAAATAAATGAACTTGTAAGGTATTATACTGGGTCCCATAGCTCTAGAAAATAGCATCTGAGTTTTGTTTTGCTTTTTATTGCATTAGCAATTAGAAATTATTACTGTCATATTAATAAAGAGCCATGTTAAGATACAAGAAGTGTTTTATTAGTTTTCATGCCAAAGAAATTAAAGCAGGTAACAGGAGCAGGCTGAGTACTTTTGGGCAAAAGGAACAAAGCTGGAAGACAGGCTTCATGAGTCTTAATTAATTCAAAGTTAATTATATTGTTTATAACCATGTGCTTAAAATCTTCATATAGAAAATGTTTATGGCAGCAAATAGACAGTAATTTAACTGCATTAAATTTTACTTGATTTGAAATAAGAATGTTACATTAAGTGAGCTTAAATAAATAGCAAGGTCTTTTTCTTGTTTAGCAAGATAAGTGGCAAGTCATTTAAATTGCTGACCTGGAATTTCAAAGACGAACACCATAGAATATTATTGTTTCAAGATGAGCAGAAGGCTAGTAAGCCTACCAGCTTGATTGCTAGTTTTTCAACTAAGCACAAGACAATTCTAAGTTATGAGTCAGTGTTTGCAAAGATGTATCTGTTGTGTTGAAAGAACATCTAATGTAGATCCAGAGATTAAGAGACAAACTGTTCTTTGAAGACACTGTGGAATTTGGAGAATTAGTCCATGAAGAGTATTAGTTATTTATAAAAAAATCTTCTCTTCTGTAGCGTGTTTTGAGATACTTTAGTATCCTACTCTACCTTAGCACTGATTTGCATTTCACACTCCAGAGCTTTTGCTATTTCTTTGTGGCCAGTTTGTTTATATTCCCAGGCCTACCTACATCTCAATTAGGTTATCTTCCAGCTGCTCTCCTCTTTTGATAAGAGAATCCCAAAATGACACCTTGGAAACTACAGCAAATTTAGGGCTGCAGCTTCAAAAAGGTATGTTTCAAAAAAGAAGGGTGGGGGAAAAAGTACACAGAGCGCCTTTGCAGCAAAGCAGGAGATACAAGTCACTGATCGGATGTTGAGCCAGGCTCCCAGATTTCAGTGTCAGAGTAGCTACTCCATCACAAAAACTCTTGGATATAGAACTTGACCTTAAGGTACATATTCCCCTTTGAAGAGAGAGCTAAACCTCCTCCTGAGATCAAGCTGAAAAACTGTCTGTTGGTACATCTCCTTATTTCTGTTCCACATTAAATCTCAGTTGTGGGCAAAATTGTACTAAGCAGCTTATTGAATGTGCTCCTCCACAATTACTGTCTGCACTGTAAGGTAGGATGTAGAGTTAGTGTAAATGTGAACTTCATTCCGATTTACTTGAACAGTCCACTGCCCTCCACCCGCACGCACATTGGTTAACACATACCTGCCAATAATACTCAAGAATAAGAGTCAGCCACAAGAACTGCATCTAGGGCTGCTGTACATGAGAAGGATGAGAGTTCAGAGGGTCAAAGGAGCTCTGCATGTGTTCTGACTCCCACCTGACAAGAAATGAAGGAACCTGTACAGCCCCACTGAAATCTGGGCTTTTTGCTGGTTGCTGTGCCACACAGCAATCCCTGTGCTTCTCATGACTACCCAGCCAGTCTCTGGGAAGGACAGAAAAGCTGAGATTGGCACCAAGCAATGGCTGAATTGTAATAAAGTGTTAGCTTGGAAAAGGCTACAAAAGGAAAGACCTCACTTCAATAGTCAAGATTCCAGATTTTCTGATCTTTATTTTCTGAACCCCTGGTTTTGGCACAAAAGTAGAATGAGAAAAAGATGAACTTGAAGAGGTTCCATTTGAATTAAACAGCAATGTTTTGAAGTTTTAAAGTTCATCTAAGGCTAAAAATGTGACACTAGGCTTTTCCAAAAGCCTCACAATATTTCTTGGTTTCACCTACATTAAGAAATACCACACTGCAAGCCTTTCTTGTGGTAGAGAATTTTACTGTGTAGTGCTTATTCAATTCCCTACCACAGCACAGAAATGTCATAGAAAACCAAAACCAACAAACAAAATGAACTTTGCTTACATCAAGAGAAGTTTAGATTGTACAGACTTTAGGCTTGGGGTTGAAAAAAATGGTGAGTAGTTCCTTTCTATATGATGTGGTTTGCCCATTATTGAACCCTGGTACAGCAGGATATCCATTTGTGTCTAACTGAGGTGCTCCATGTAAGCACTGGAACTAGTTACTCAGCCCATTGCTAAGGAAAGACATTGGACATTTCTGAAGGAAAGGAAGATCAGGATCTTTTTGGGAAGTCAATATCTTGAAATAATTAAAAGAAATTGCTGCTTAAGTTTATGTGATTTGATTCAGGTATTGTAAAGTCTCCAGAGGGTTGGGGACGGTTGTGTATTGGAGAATTTGTGGGAAAGAAGCTTCTTACTCATGGGTAGAGAACACAGTCATGAAGGGAAAACCAAGATTTAGAAGTCTGCAAATGGGTAAGACACCTTTTTCTTTTTTGCATAAAGAGTCCTTTTAAAGATGAACCAAATGTGTTGTTTCTATCCTTAGGCTACATAACGAAGGTTGGCTGTTAGATGTGTTTCAACGCATTCATGGTGAGGAAGGCACATTCTTTGTTCCACTGGACTTAGAGATTTCTGGTCAGGAGCTGAGCTACATTATGAAGAGGGCTGCGCAGTGGAGAGGAATCAATGGTGAAAGACGGATGGTGAGTGGTAGAGTCTCCAAAAGGAGTCTGTCACATATTGGTCCAAATTAATGCTTTGTATTTCTGGGTATTACTTAAACAAGAAAACTATTCTTAGGGTGCTTCTTTAAATGGAGAATCTATGAAGCATGTTCAGGAGAATTCTGTGAGGTTGTATGTGCATTGCCTGAACATCCTGAGGGGTTACAATCTGTTTAGTATCCAAAGGCTTAGCAGCATCGCTGATGTCAAAAATCATCTAACCCATCTGGTGATTCTTGACTGGGTTGTAGAGACTTGCTCCTTGTTTAAATGTCAGTACCATCCCAGACAATTTCTCAGCCAGCTCAGCAAACTGGGAGCTCCATGGACAAGTAGAATTTGCTCCCTGCAAGGGCATGGATGGGGCTGCCCTGAGGAGGAGGTGTGAGTTTGGTCAGTCAGATGTGATAGCCATGCTCTCCTTCCTGGCCCTTTCCTTCCAGGATTGCCCAGAGGAGTGGGCTGAGTCGGGAATGTGCACGGGGAGGTAGGAGAGGTCTGAAGTCGGTTTGATCTACTTTGTTTATAAAAATAATTCCTCTTTCTTTTCCATTAAGCCACTAGCCTCTAATTTCATATACAGACTTTAAGTGTGATGTGCAGGAGATAGATCTGTGTTTGCAAAGTGTCCAGTGTCGGGGGTGCAGTCCACAAATGACACTTCTGGTTGTAACTGCTTTCAGATAATTGAAAATAACAGAAGTAACTGTAACAGTAGTCTGTGAGGGGCATTGTCTTCCTTCTGTGAGGGATATTTCATTCCTTGCTTTCTAGCTTTGCATCAGCATTATTAATTCCCATAGAACTATCTTATAAAACAGCTCTTGGACAATTGTTAAAGTTGGATTTATACATCTACGAGTGCCTGTGTGTACAACGCTTTGTTCACTAACTCTCCTGCTTCAGTGTAAAAATGAAGAGATTCCAGATAGGAAGGAAATTAGTCCTCTTAAGTATGTATGAGTTGTTTGTTTTCTTTTCTTTTCTAACCCACTGAAACAAGTGATTTCAGATTAGGGTCTGCAGGTTTTTCAATTCTCTATAGTTGCCTCTGAAAGATCAGCAGTTTATATAAATATACAGACTCAGTTGTCACTGCTATAAACATCTGCCACAGCTCTAATTATTTTCCACTTCTTTTTCTGATGACAGTGTGGACCCTGAAAGGAAAAAATAAAAAGGTGAATGTGCCAATTGAATGAAAAAGCAGATATGCAGTAACTTAGATTTTGTGGGAAAGTGCAGAGCATCACATTACTTTTCAACAGAGGGGAAGGAAAAGGTTTGAAGGAGTGAATGCACTACCACAGCCACCTGCCCCAGACGTTCTCACTTTTTATACAGAGAGCACTTATTTGCTTTACCCCAGTAAGCAAAATAACCCTCTTTTTCCACTTAAAAACTTTCTACAGTAAGTCAAAGCATAGCCACTGATGACTGGTTTCTATTACCTTTGTTATAAGTTAAGTAAGGTCAAAAAAAGAATATATATAGTGGACCTCATTTTACATGCTAGGACTATCAATACCATATGGAAAAAGTGGCAGATAAGGCAACTGCAAACAACTACTTTTCTGTTCCAAGTGCTGAATACATTTCTAACGATACTACCAGCAAATAATTTCTTGCATCCATACAGAAAGGGCTGACTCAGGGGGAATAGGGGATGAGGAAGAGGTGGGGGTGGAAGAGGAGAGGATGGGGCTAAAGACAAATGGAAAGGAATGGAAAGAAAAATTACCTCTCTGTATACAAGTAGTCTGTCCCTGAATGGAAGAAATTTGGATTGTCCACTGCTATAAGAAGACATACTTCAGAGGACAGAACGCTGAAAAACATGATCCATAGCTACAGACATACAATGTATAGTTTTGCTCTCAATATGCAGCTTGGTGTGTATGAAATGCCATGTTGAAATATGGGTACCTGACCTTAGTCTGAGATCAATTCAAAATGTACCCAACCTCAGCCAAATCCAGCAGCATAGAGGTTGCAGTCAGAGTAGGGAGAGGGCTCCCTATCGTGCATAGGGAGCAGTGCGCATTTCATTCAACAAAGCGGAGTGATGCACACTTTTGTCTTTAAGTCCCCAAGTTTCTGATTCCTATTCTGTCTACATCTGCATGAATTTCGTGCCTTTTCCTTTATACCAGCCCTAACCAGGCACCAGGCTGTGACAGGGCTAAACATTCCTGTTGTCCATGGGACATACTGGTGCAGACAACACAATATAAACAGGCAGGAGTAACATGGAAAGAGCGCAGAAGTTTGCATCACTGGCATCAGTAGGATCTCTGCCATTTACTCCAGTGGGTGAGTGGAGATTCCTGTCCAAAACTCCCAAGCTACCTGTACAAAGCATGAATACTGTGAAAAAAGAACCCATGTTCTTCAGAAACCTGAAATCTTCCCCTTTAGCTCCATTTTTTTGATTTATATTATTTTGATGGAAAAGAAAACCATCAGACCAAATTCCGTTGGCTCTCTGGCAAATCTAGTTTTGTAATAAAACACTCTGTTCCATAAATATGTTCTCCACATGGAGCATCTCCTGCAAGACCAGGAACTATATTTTCAGGTCTTTTATGCTCCTAGTCATTGCAGATATTGAAAGACCCTTTTTTTCTGCCATGAATTTGCATGAGGTATTTATCTTGTCCCTCTCTTCTTGTATGTCTAATTGTACAAAATAATCAGTATGGAAGACACATCACTCGGCCTTATTGTGTGCATTATTAATGTGTTAATTTTTAAATAAGATACCAAATTAACTGTGAGCAATTTTTATAAAGAGAAGCACGAGACTGCCATATCTTACATCACTCCATATAAAAAATATATTTTAAATGGAGGTCATTCAAGTAAATAGTCAAATCTTCTGGAAAAAATAGATCTACATTTTTGCAATATTTTCTTGCTATTAACCATGTGCTTCTCATTTTTATTCCTTGGATTAAAAATTGCCCCATAAATGGCTATTTTATAATATGCTTAATTTCCTTTTATTAAATTGATAAATGCAGCAGCAGAGGACACATTTATAGTATGATGAGAATTTAAGGTTATTGCATTTCATAATTTTTATATTGTTCAGAGAAGCGATTTGTCATTTGTGGAATGACATCCATGCCATCATTTCGAAGTATTTTTAGTCATTCTTTTGATAGGAAAAAGGTCACTTTCTGTAGAACAGGAAGACATCACTCTATTAAACTAATTTGCCTACATGCAAATTTTGTCATTTTTACCTCATTAACTATTTATCATAGAGTAAAAAAATATATATATTCATGAAGGGGCAGCTAGCAGCCTGATGGAGCTGGAACTAATATTTTGCAACTCTAATGATTTTTTGCATCCTTAATTAGATAGCATAAGATTGATATGATTAGGTCAGGATGTAGTGTTTTTCATTAAAATACATTTTAGAAGCTGTATTCATAATCTGCCCTTGCAATTAAATAATGAGCCTATGAGTTTAGTATTATCGACCCAATTATTATCCCATGGAAAAGTATACCTTTAATTTGTGCCGTAGGACCTTCATTAGCAACAAAATGAATTATATTTCCAGGTACACAGATTACATGGTCACAATCATAAGCCTCGTACCATACAGAAATGCACGTGATTATTTGGGAAGAAGTAATTTATAATGTCTTTAATGAGGAAAGCTGCAAAGAAGTAAAAATGCCACCTACAGAGGCAGACAGAAACATTTGTAGAACAAACATTTGCAGAAACAGTGTTCTGGGCTCTGCTAGGAAGAAGCCTCAACCCCATTCCTCAGTCTATTATAAATGTGGAGGCAGAGCTGAATATTTACGGATCTTTTATTGGAGATGGGCACTTTAAATGTACGTCAAACTCTAGAATCTGGACTATCAGGACCAGTGGAAGACAGGAATACATAAACTTGCCATTGATAACAGCATAATCAGTGATGCAATGAGGACTCTGGATTTTCGCCAAGCCTTTTTCTTTTTGGTAGATGTGACAAAAGTGACAATGTCTTGCAGTCCTCACCAAGTAATCAGTTTTCCAAAGTTAAGTAACAGTTTAGAGCCAAGGTATAAGGTGGGGTTTTCTTTTGCCCAAACAAGTAACTGAAGGAAAGAAAAGAAAAAAAGAAAAGAAAAGAAAAAAGAAAAGAAAAGAAAAGAAAAGAAAAGAAAAGAAAAGAAAAGAAAAGAAAAGAAAAGAAAAGAAAAGAAAAGAAAAGAAAAGAAAAGAAAAGAAAAAAGAAAGACGAGAAAAGTATTTTTAGTAAAACTAGGTATGTTTTTCTGGTGGGATCGTTATGGCTGGATCAGTTGTTAGGTGTGCAGAGCCCAGTGCATCACTTTGTTCATGTTTAAAGCCTCTGAAGTATTTATCAAGTGAATTGCTATCAGCAGGGTTAAAAAGGAAAAAAAATCTGGCCCTCAGTGGTTTTTACTGGATTTAGCCCTCAAGGTACCACCACTGCTTGCAGTGGAACTTTTTACATTATAATACTAATGATGAAAAAAGTTGTACAAGCAGTAAGCTGAAACAACACCAAGCATAGACCCAAAAGGTCTGCACATAGAAAGCGTTTCTGAAAAAAATGCAAGCTCTATGGGCAAGAAGATAATGTTAAACTTACACTTGAAATAAAGCCTCATGCACGGCAAAATTATTTTAATAAGACTAGGGCTAATTTCCTAATTCTAAAATGATATTATAGCAAACCATAAAAAATTACCCAGTTGTAGTTTTTTGAAAGGAAAATATATTTGTAATTATCTTGAACACACAAGATTACTGCAGGGCCTATTATCGACACAATTTTTGGTACCACTTTACACTAATTTGCATTTATTACTCTCAGGCCAACTATTAATATGTTAATAAATAAGTCATTAATACCTGTTATTTAATTGCTATCTATTTATTCCTGTTCAATAATGCATTAATTACTGTGAATATTTGAGGGGAAAATCCTGCCCTTGCTAGTGGAATCAGCAGTTGCAAGAGGGGCAACTGATGTCAGACATGTCGGCGTTATAAGAGCTGACAGAGAGCAAGTCATTTACCTCATTTAGCATGAGGAGGTTAACTTTTCATCTTGACACAGAGGAAGCTTCATGAGCCTCCAGGTAGGCTGCGCTGCAGCAAAGCTGCTTGGCCACAGGTGGAGGCCGCTGAAGGCAGGCAGTACCACACCTGAGTTCTTTGTAATTATAGTCCTGGGTTTGCTCTCATGCTGGAGTTTGGACCCTGCTTGCAAAGACAGGTGGATGATGGATAGGGAGAAGCCAAGGGCAAAGACTGAAGTCCTGTGAGAGCCGGCGCTACGCCGAGGAAAGCGTAGTGAGGAATGGAATTAGGCACATCTCTTTCTTGCAGTTGGATACTGGGAACAGAAAAAGGAGGATCCCCTACCCGACCCTGATCCAAAATTCCAGATTCAAGCTCTTCGGTTCCCCTTGTATAAGTAGACTGTACAGTAAATCAAAAAAGGCTAGAGAAAATACTGACAGTGTGATTGGTGTAATTTCTGTTTAAAGGTTTAGAACTACTCTGAGTGCAATTTCTTGCCTCTTTTTGGAGAAAGAGACATCTAGAAAGGCATGGCAAGATCAGGCCAAAATTTGAACAAGAACATCAGTCTGTCTCTGTGGATCTAATAGAACTGATGATCTTAAATTTGATCTCTCTGAAGTTGCAGGGTGAATTTTTCCCATGAAAACAAATAGAAATTTTGCTGTTGCCTTCAGGAAGTTCGATTTCCAAAAGACAGGTGAAAAGTTGCAGGAGTATTTTGGCTAAAAAAAAAAAAAAAAAAAAAAAGGAAATTAGCTGGAAGGGGTAATACCATGGTACAGAATTGTGGAGTCCTGAAGGAAAAGTCAGCAAAGAACAAGGTGATCATGGGCAAAAAGAATGGAAAGTGGTTCAGGAATTTGTGCAGAACACTTAATCATGTCAAGGAAAATGGAAAGAAATTGAAAGAAATGCCAGGTAAGAGAAGCTGATGGGAAAAAATAGTGATACAATCATGTTAGTTCTGGTTCCCCTAAAAGAACTGTCCTCTTCTCAAATTGCTGACTTAGATATGACTGGTTTGCAAACGGAGAAATGAAAACACGTTGAGAAAGCAAAAGAATAGAAAGTGTCAATTTCCTTTTCATTTGTCTGTTCTTCTGTTTGCAAACTCTTTCTGACTATAATTTATACCTTATATATGTAAGTTCTACCTCATGTACTCTGTGTTATATCTTTAAAAAATAACAAATGGCCGAGATCACTCAGGCTGCAGTAGAAGATATGGTTTTATAATTTTGATTTGTGGTTTCTTTTCCCTAAACTAGTTTCAGTGATCTTTTAGAAGCCTAGCATTTTGTGAGTTCACTACCAGGTTTCTTTTTCCTAATCTTAACCCATGTTGTAAAAAATTTTGAAGCTGCTCACTGGAGATTTCAGTACAATGTCTCCAGCTATTTAGATTTGACCAAGAATCAAAATGAAGTTTGCTGTAAGAGTAGCATAGGACACAAGAAAGCAGTAACAAAACCGACTTTGAGCATATCCAGAAAAATTAGTAGTAATATAGAATTTAATTCCTTAATTGCCAGTATGAATAAATCACTATGTTGATCGGGGGTAATGTGCAGTTTTTTGACCAGTACAAGTAAATTATCCCACTAGTCCAGGACAATTTGGCTCAGCATGTTGAGATGACAAGACTAGGCAATAAAATATAATCACCTATCTGCTACAGAAATTATAGGAGAGAAACTTTGACCCCTTTGCAGTCGACAGCAAAACTTGCACTGACTTTATTAGGGCCAGAATTTCCATCTGTCTGTGTAAGCAAAGGAGAAGGGAGGAAATAGTGCCATGTCTCACTGAACTTCTACGTGATCTGTGTATATAAGGTCAGATTCTCATCTGGGATAAATTATTGAAGGCAGAGTCTGTATTTTTTTGAAGATTAAATAGATATTGAAAGTCATGAGATGAGCGGAGGGAAGGCTCAGCCCAGTAATGGGATGTTAGAGAAAATAGAGCAAAATATAAGATCAGAAAAGAGTGTAGCATTCTGTTGCTTCTTAGATTTAAAATAAAATTATTTCTGTATGAAACAATGAGACCTTGAACTGTGTAGGATCAAATTGGCCAGATGGTTCTGAAACACTTCACTTGCTGTTCTTTTACAGTATTTAGTCCACAGGGAGTGGTGGGTGAAAAGAAGAAAGGGGGGAAATGCGGATGGTCGGAAGCATCTGGAATAGCCAACTATGCTGACCATACCCAGGCATGCCATTAAACCTCACAACAGTTGATTCATAATTCGTCACAAAGTGTGTATGCGCAAACTGTGAAAAACAAGGTAACGTAGCCTAGGTAAAGGAAAAGCTTCTTTTGCCTGGGTGGATAGGTCTAATGAGTGGAACTGCTTAAACAGATGTGCACACAAAAAGAAGCCTTGTAATAAATTATAACAAAGGTAGAACAGACATAATCAGCAAGTAAACTAATGAAAATCGCATTAGAAATTGAGCCAGTAGACTAACACTGCACAGGACTTCCTTGATTCCATGTTGTATCCTGTCTTAAAAAGAAAAAAAGAAAAAAGGTATGAAAAATGGGTAAAAACCCCAAACAGCTATGCAAGCTTCTCTGAATCTGAAAGTTGCATGACAATAAGTTAATAGAATGAAAAAAGATAAAAAGAAAGGCAAACTATGCAGTGGCAAGTGTTATGAGTTACTTACAGCATTTCTTTTTTGGTTGCCATGTTATATCTCATAAGACTATAAATTGAAAACAAAATTATTTAGTCAAACTCCATGGAATTTACTTAGGGAGGTTGTAAACATGATCCTATTTTTAGAAAACATGTATTTTGTTTCCCTTTTCAGTGAGAACTGAAATAAATATTCAAGTCTCCTTTGCTATCCCCATTACATGCACAATATAGCATTTCCAGAGTAAATGGTAGCAAATCATTTTAATCCTATAATCAATACATGAATTATATAAAGGCGTTAGTGCAGATGGACCAAATGAATTGTCTGCTGACATCCTTCTAATTACTATACTGGCAGAAAGGTGTTAATTTCTGTAATACTTCAACAGATATCCAAACTGTTTTGTCAGAGAGGTTGGACAGTGATGGAGGAGGAGTACACTTAACTGTAATTTTTGTAGTAATTCATGGGAAGTTTCATTGACGTGTGGCTAATGGCACTTGACTGCCCTCAAGATGTTTTCACAACAGAACTCTGCAAATGCCATATCAAGGTTTGCTCAGTCAAACAGTTTTTTCTCCTTGCATCTAAATAATTTGTGACCACAGGCAAACTTTTGAAAATCCAAGGTGGTTTGCAACACTCCTTTGGGGTGAATCTGTCATCAGCTGACTGGTACAGATCAGTGCACTAATGAAGAGCAAGCTCTTTGGTTTTTTTGTTATTTCTGTGCAAGCAATCCATTTCATTTCTCCTCAGTGGCAGGGCATGTTATACATCTCATCCCATATAATCTGACTTACATTATAATTTGATTCATACACAGCCTTTCCACAGAGATTAATTAGCAGCAGGTTTGAAGTTTGCAAGTGAAAATATGGTAATTAGTTTTCTTGGAATGTTAACATTTCAACACTTCAGGTTCTCTCCATCTTTGTCTTCAATGAAGCTGCGGTAAACAAGCACTATTTCTCTTCTAAATCAGACTCTTGTTAGGTTTGAAATACAGACATTTTCATCAAACTGGATAATTTCCATAGAATTCATACAATGACTCCCTCCTCCCCTTAGTAGGTTGAAGTATGATGTTAGCAGTTCTGAAAACCCCCAGGACAGTCACTTATTTAACAACGCTGATTCCTATTCTTTGTAACAAAAATCAGCTGACTTCATTTTTGCACAAAATGGAATTAGCCAGTAGGTCTTTCATATGGTTGTTGGATAGTGCTATAAACAAGGTTACATTAACACCTTTGACTGCCTGCACTTGTTCTGTTGGAGTGTTTAATGCAGGTAACTCGTTGGCACTTGTAACATCTCTAAGTCCAATAACTTAGCAGAATTCTGAAAAGAATCAGCAATTTATCTGAATAATGAAAACATTCAAAGTTACAATAGTGACTAAAAATGTTATATGAAATATCAGCCTTGATGATTTAAAGACATAATGTAATTACTAGCAGATGAAACTTAAGACAGAACTCACATTATGGAAGAGTTATTGTGGTGTCCATTATGGGTGGCTATAGCTGTTTAAAAGCTAATATTTGCTTAATTATTTGTGATATATCCTCCTTGGTGTTGTGCAGACATCTTTTTTCCAATTATATGATTTAAAAAAATCTCAGCCTTCTTTAATTACTGGGCCCATCTCATCATCTTCTTATATCTTTGGCATCAGTTGTCCTCTGAGATTGGGCATGGTACTGTCGATAGTCTGGTAAGGGGTAATTGAAATGCTTCTACCAATGTAACTAGATCACCATGTGGTTGTGAGCTTGCATACGCAATTGCATGAAGTTCATGGATGTAATTGCAAGCATGTTTTTGCAGATCAGGCTCTTAATTCCTTCCTTTAGAGAAAATGGCTTTACTACCATTGTGTGATTGTCACACAAAAGATGCTAACAAACAGTGAATTACTTCATATATAAGTGTATTAGAGAATACTTGAGCAATGTTACAAAACTGAAGCACAAGTAGTTTGCTTTCTAGTAATGACCTTTAAATATTCCGGGATCAAATTACACTTTTTTCTTTACATGTAAAATTCCCCACACTGACAGAAGAGACTACTGAAGACATCTGCACATAGCAGAGCAAAATCTCCTTGTGCACTGAATAGGACTGGAGGAATATAATAAGCACTGAACAAGGTCTGGCTATGTATAAGAACAGATCCAGGAGGCTCAGTGGGAAGGCTGAAGTCTTGCCACTCCATGTCTGTCTACGCGGTGAGTTTAGCAAAGATGCACACTTGTTCTCAAGCCCAAACAGGTCCATTCTCTTTTCTGTCTTAACCTGTGCTCAGAAGGTGAAATAAACTTTTTGTCTGAGCCTACAGCTGAGCTTTGGCTAAGCTAAGGCCAAGTGTGGGCAGAATACAGGTAGTTCATAGTACTCAGCAAGTCCTTCCTGGTGTAGATATGCCAAAGGCTGTGGTCTCTGAGTGGGCTACAATCCCCAGCTCTGGCACAAGATTTGAAATAGTTACCGTTTGAAGATGTATAGAAATTAGGGCTGAGGTAGATTTCCTCTGCTGAAGCCTGACAACTCTGCTCAGAGCTTATTTGCTGGAGTTTTCTGAAGGGGTCACCATTTTCACCCTGACATGTTTGTCAGGACAGAAATGTGCTCTCACCATGCTTCCTATCTACATAGTTTTTTCTATCTTAGTGATAATCAGGGCATCTAAAGCAACAGTAATTTCCTGGGCCTGTCTGAAACCTTGTACAAGTGTTTCTGAGGCCAGCCAGCGAGACTTTACTGTTGCACAGAACCTTGTTTTCTCCTGATCGACAAAGGGGGAGATGTAGCCATGCCCCAGGGAGGTGAGGTTGTAAGGAATTCCTGCCAACAACAAGAAAGAGAAGGAGGCAAATTGACTGTTTTATTAGGAACACGATCTATAGTGTTTTTCATCTGGAGAGAGGATTGTTCCATGCTGATGGGTATGGGTATCGTATCACAGGAGTGCTAAAATGCCCCTGAGCGAGTATGTTCCTTCAGCTCTCCTTCAGCAGCTCCTGTGATCCCAGCCACTGACCTGTGAAATGTGGTTGTGTCCTCTGGATTTTTCCTCTATTTTGAAAGTTGTATT
The DNA here is from genome assembly GCF_000690535.1 of Cariama cristata. NCBI lineage: Eukaryota > Metazoa > Chordata > Aves > Cariamiformes > Cariamidae > Cariama > Cariama cristata. The sequence continues at coordinate 23,884 of NW_009623421.1, forward strand.
TGCAAGGATTATTACATATAGATATTAATAGAAAATCTGACAGATTGGGTGATCAGAGAGGGATAATCATGCCATTAAGGTGACATGTAAGTACAGCAGGTTCTATGGATTTATTGTTTCAAAACTTACTCAATTTTGTCCTAAACAGAATAGACTTTTAAAAATCAACATTTCTGACACAAAATCCTGCAATTTTGGACAGGGTGTAGAGAAATGATCATGAGAAAAATTCAGCAGCTTCTGACTTTGGCATGCTCTGATGAAGACGAAGCCAAACTTTGAGCCTCATGACACCTTGATCCTAGTGGGCACTGTTCAGATAATCTACTTTCCACATTAATCCTAGGCCTCCTTTCCTGCTGGCTTTGAGCACCTCTCGCTGTGCCTAACCTAACACTTTGAGATCACCTTGACAGATCCGAGGTGTTTATCTCCCTCCACTGACTGGGTGCAGGGACTTCCTTACACATCAGGCTCCCTGATTATTACACTAAATGTGCGTTTTTATCCAATGACACTAGCATCAGCATGTTGATGCAGAACTTTTATTGCTATGATCATGCACTGGGGTCAAATACCCAAGTCCTCAAACTGAGAGAGGAAAAGGGAAAGGGCAAAGCTAGGCAGCACCTTTGGGAGCTGGGTTCTCCACAAGCCCTTCCCAGGCTGTAGCACTGGGAGTGACCCATCTGGTTTTGCAGATAAATGTCTGGCCAGAGTAACCATGAAGGGTTATTTAAAAATAAGAAAACTGCACCTGATCACTTAAAATATCTCAGAAGGGTTTGTTGCGCCTGTCAGATGAACGGCCATTAAAATTGGCATGTTGGCCGTGATATGAATAATTCTTCAATGAATCAATCTTTCTGCATAGAAAATTATCCCACCAGAAACACTCTGAGTAGTGCTAGCCTGCAGGCTTGAAGCTTAAGCTCAGTCATGGCATAAAAACCTCCCTAGCCTTGTTTTCCGTTGCAGCTGAGATTACACATTTAGGATTCGTAGTTTAGACCTTTCTCAGATAAACCCCCTTTTGTATTAATGGGTCTTGCCTGAGAGAGCAAGCCTGCCAACTGGATCCTTACTTCACTAGTTCACAAAGAAGGATGCTTATTTTAGCTTTATTGAACACATTTGGGCTTTGCGTTTCCATTTAACAAGTGGGAAATAATGTAGTAAAGGTAGAAAGCTGGTTTCTGTCTCTTTCAACGTCAATATAGGTGGAGAAAAAAATACTTAATAGTGTCTTGTTAAGATTTTTTTGGATTCATCCACCCTTTTCCTCTACTG
>NW_009623421.1:25204-29042 GCF_000690535.1 Cariama cristata
TGAAGTCTGATGGGCTTCAAATAAAATGAAGGCTTGTGAACCTGGGAGTCTAAGCCCTCCTGCTGCTAAGGAAAGGTTTATAGACTAGTTCCTTTCATTATCGCTTTATAAATGGCATTGTTTGAAGCAGTGTATACTGCAACTTGAACAACAACTTGGAGGATGTTAATTTGCTGTTTGAGAACTAGTGTCTTTTCAAGTGGCTTTTGGGGGGTTCAGGTAATTATTGGTATTTAGACAGATGGGAAATCTTTTGTTGACAAATGTTATCCCACCTCATGCTCAAGTCTGGGCAACATCCGCTGCATGTGTGCAGACCTTCAGGACTACAGATACGCTGTGAGTGCCCTTGGCTCTGTAGGTAGGTGTGACGCTGATATAACTTATGGAGAGGCCTGCACAATTCATCAGATCCTTCCACAGGATGAGAGAGCCAGAACCTCCCCCAGCTGCAGCCCAGGGAATGCAGTGGACCTTTGTGGATCTTTCTTTTCCTTCAAACAGCAGCGCCAGGACTGGAGCAGCGTATTCTCATACAGCCTGGTACAGCCTCAACACCTTCCCCTATGGGGTGATCTTATGCTGCCTGGTATCAGCAGTGTCCCCTGTTTCAGAATATCTGAATCTGTAGTGTCTGCAACACCCATTACTTGTTCCAATGACAGAGAAAAAGATCTTTTGAAATGGAAAAGGTCCAGGGTGCCTGACTTTAACAGTGTCTTAAAAGCACTGCTCTTTCTGCCATAGCCCCTTGCATTTTTGTTTTCTTCCAAACGAAATTTGATGCAGGTTCCTGCAGAATATGTGCTTTCTCCAGGTTTAGGTCTCCTTTCTCGGTACCATGGCTTCCTTGTGCTTGCTCGGCTGCTTCTGCCATCTCTTGTCTCCCAGCTATGTGACAAGTAGCTAGGGACTAGGGTAGCCTTTTTGTTCTATACCTGAACAAGCGTGTCCTGATCTCCGTGGTGGTGCCAGATCAGTATAGGTGTGCAGAGGAGGGTGCTTTTAGGATCTGAGAAGCATTCTTCAAAGAAAATAGATGTGCAATCAAATAGCTGAAGGAAGATGAGCACCCTCTGTGGCACAGGTGTACAACAGTGCTCATCAGAAGAGTACTGCAAGTATTTGTGATGGTTTTAAACTGACGAGACATTCTGCCAGTAACTGAGAGGGTGCTTTAGCCTGCATGGGGACAGCAGAAGTCTACTGCAAAGCTTCCTAGCAGGTTGAAATGGCCACTTTCATCACAGAGGTCCTTAGCTGTGCTGGGTCAGAGACCAAGGTGCCACATCTCCCTGTGTGGCATGCTTCATGGCCGGGGAGCCTTGTGCCATGGAGGGTATCGCAAAGCAGCTTGAGGCACACAGTTGGATGTTGCACAGAGCGACTAAAAGAAAAGGAGGTCCAGCAATAGCAAAGTATTAAAAACATTTTCTTGTTCAGTTTTTACAAGTAAAAGTATAAACACATGTGTGTGAGTGAGAAAGATATGACAGTGGATTATGACTGTTTTGGAGTCTTTACCCTCAGTTTCCTTTTGCCACGTTTACACTGTGAAATGCATGCATGTGGACAAGAATTCTTGTCACTCATGTATACATCCAGCCTGAGGAGCTATAATCAGTATTCAAATATTACAGGAGCAGTTCTTACATTGATTGCAGTGTCTTAGTGCTAATTTACTTGTATGTGATGTTAAATACTTGAAATCAATCCTTTGAGTAGCTTCCAAATGCGTATTTTGTGATGAAAACTAAAGGCAAATGGAATGGGCTCTTGGGGGGATAGAGGGGGAGGGGAAAAAACAACAATAATGGCAAACAACAACCAAAAAGCCTCAAAACCAAATGAAAATAACAGCATCTTTGTGTAAATATAACATTCTTCTGCGGTGTTTACAGTCCAAAGGCTGGGGCACTGGACAGGGTCAGTGACCGGAAGTGAGGCAAAACTTCCTTCATTATTGTTTACTCTAAATGCCTGTTAGTTTTTACTTCATTGTCCCAGATGAATGCAAAACACTGTGAAAATAAGTCAAATTTACCAGAAAAAAAATCCCTTTGATTTTGCAGTGGTGATGGTGCAAGTAATTGTGTCTGTTATAAATATCTGGGGTCTGACTCCCCTTTATACTGTTCTGGCACCTCGACAAAGCTGTAGCATGATATAATGATGTGCCAGATCTGTGTGAAAAGGTCTTAGTGTACAAAGAGAAAGGAATTTATGATTTTTGAACCTGATGATGTCTTTTAAGTTAACCATGGAAGAACTCTGCCTGTTCTGCCGTATATTGCTTCGTCTCTGGTCACTAAGGGTTACTATGGTAATTTGTTGAATGTGTAATAGGATTTGGAGTCAGATTAAGCTAAATGTTTTGGCTTTAAAAGTTTGTTTTGTTTTGTTTTTCTTTATTTTTATGGAACAAGCCTCACTTCTGCCTGCACAATGAAGGTTGTACAGTTTAAACAAAACCTAATGGAAACTCTTGAATGAGGCAAAGATGCTGCAGTTCAAACACATTCATTCTGTTTTCATGGTGATGTGGCATCATCATGACGAGAGTTTGTTGTTACTTTTTCTGGTTGATGTTTAGCCAGGCAAAGATTCTGACTTAAAAGCTTAAGATTCAGACTTCCAGCCCAGGCTTTTTTTGAGAATCATTATCGCTGCAGTTGGGCAAGGAGATGCTTTACGGAACCAACAAAAATAAACAGAGCTCCCAGTATTTTGTCATGTTTTAAACCCCATGACATTTTGTTTTTCATATCTATATTAAGCATGTGGAGTTGAAAGTTACCATAGGTCATAGGCTTTTGCTTGTTTCCTGAAGGATTCTAATACTGTATTTCCTTTTTTTCATAAGGGAGTAGAAGTTATTTCAGACAGTGCACAAACAACCATTTTCATAAACCCCCTAAAATCAGAGTAATAATGATTTGGCCAACTAGGATATGTCTTAAATGGATTACTAAAGCATGCTTACCGTCACATTCATCCCGTTCTAATGCAGTTCTTTCAACTGGAAGTTTTCTTCTCTAGTCTGGGCTGAATTTTGTTCAATTTAAAACTTCACTCTGGCTAGGGGGGTGAGAGAAGGGACACTTCTTGTTTCTAAAGATCATGTACACACACAATTTGCTTGTACCAGGAAGCTGGACTCTCTGCTCCAAGAGCTCCTGCTGCCTTGACATCACCCGTGGTACCTTTTCTGATCCTTTCAGTGCAAAATTATCAGAAGAGGCACTAGGCAGATATTTTTGAGGCCAGACTGGCACAATGCTGTAACCTGTCCCTGCCACATGGTTTGTCAGATTAGGCATGATTCCCATATCTGTGCTGTTACTTCTGGAAGGCATTTTCAGCTCACACACTATCCAGGGAATTGTTGCATTTTGACTGAAACAATCATAAAAAATACAAACCAGAACCATATCACTGCACTGTGCTATTCAAATGAGAGGTCAAATTACACCCACTGATGTAAGCAGGGTTGCCAAGGCCTAAATGAAGACACAACTTGGCCAAAGGTCTGTTTCTAATGTGAGGTTTGAGGGCTGGTAGGTCTTGCGTCTAATATCAAACAGCTGCAAGACAGTACGAACTGCATTGGAAAATACGCATGCATTTCTGAAAAAACCCTCCCCAAACAAAAGCATAAAACCCAACAACCCCAAATCTTAATATATTATTTAAACCTTGCCAGCATAAAATTGAAAGTATAAATTGCTCATTGTTGCCTGCTATTTTAGTTTGAGTTCCCTGTATGAGATTATTTAGGTACATTAAATCATGCTAAGATATTTCGGTATAATGCTTGTGCTGCTCCTCTCACCCCTCC
>NW_009623421.1:29073-34289 GCF_000690535.1 Cariama cristata
CCCCCCGCCCCGAGCCCTCAAGGGCCTTTACAAAAGTGCAAGCTCAATTCTTGTAGCATATGCACCCCCTGTAAATCTGTGGCAGTTTCTCTCCATTTGCATTTGCTAACAGAAAGCAAACTCAAAATGTGAGTTTGGTGTATGATTAGCATGACCAAAAAGATAGTTCTTTCATTAGTCCTTTGTTTCATTTTGCAGTGCAACTTTTAGTGTCCTAAGATTACATGAGGAGACGTTGTAACTATAATCACTCAGGAACTCAACTATAGTCATACAGAATAAATATGAATACATTGCTCAGAAGTTGTTAATGGCCAGTAAAGTATTCTTTTTCTGAATTACTGCCAAACTTCAAAATTGCATGTATCATCTTATCACGTACTATACATTAAGTGTTGGTCACGTAAGTCAGACCTGCCCCATTGGTATTTTAAATTACAAACATAACTTTTTTGAAACTCTATTGAAATGTTTTTTATTCAGCTTGGTTTCTAAATCAACATAGTTTGTTCATACCAGTTCAATTGCTTTTTCCTTATTCTTTGCCACTTTTAAATCTTTTAACTGAACAAGAAATAAAGATCAAGTAATTTGTTAGGTAGCTGAGCATCTAATGCTGTCTAAACTCTCTATAAAATCTGTAGCAAATTTATGGTATGCCCTTTTTCTTTTTTCATATGTAACCAGTATAGAAGTGGAACTCAATAGAGCTTGCAAGTTAGACATGAAATAAACATGATCTTTTTTCCATCGGGTATTGTCAATAATAAACTTAAAACATATAAGATAACAATCTCAAAACATTTGTGTTTATGCATCTTTGTTCTGCTGTGCAGTTGTAGTTTTGTAGTTCATCTGATACCCTCCTGCTGTATAATGTAGCTTTTAGTTTGGATGTAGTCCCTTGTATGACATCTTTGAGGTTTCAGCCCATTGCAAGTCTTCCCTCCTGCCTGAGATGGAGTGACTGTGCTGCACTGTAACGATACTGAGTGCCTGTTTCGGTTTCTTTTTTCTTCCCACATAGTGACTGACTCTATAAGCAACCACTCTCTAAATTCCCAAATCACCAACAAGAATGTGAGGACATGAGGCAGCATGGTGCACCAAAACCTAATCAGGTTGCTTCTCCCTGAGACACTATCTGTTCAGGGACTTTTGAGAACATTTTTCTTATGTCACCTATCTGAGTAGTAGAAGCAGAAGATGTTGATGTTCAGATAAAAACTTTGAATGTAAATAGATAGAATTATCTCTGAAAGTTATGGGTAGACAAATGGATCAGAGTTATGTATTACATGCAGAATAGATTTGTGAGGTACAAACAAGCTGTGAGAAAACCACAAGTATAGAAAAGTTGATTTCTTTAGAAAAGAGAACTGCAACATCTCAAAGTACAGAAGATTAAAGTAATACTTCCAGCCATTCCATTTCAATGGATTATTGTATATATAAATCCATTTGCACTGGAAGTTGGAGAGGTCATTTATTTCACAAATACTAGTGTTATCCCAGGAAATGGAAGTGGGATTATGAAAATGATTATTAAACATCACACTTTAGGTGTGATAGCTCCAGTTCCAAGGGACCAAACACGATTCAACTATAAGGCAAATCAGCATTCTGTTGAAATGGTTTCTACCAGACGGGACACTATAGCACAGGGCTGCTTTAATCTATGTCCAGAATAACAAACCTTGTCATCAATCCATGTCCACAGCATGTCAAAGTCAAGATTTCTTTGCAGTGCAGGTAAAATGGGATGATGTCACCACAGGAACAGGGTGGTTTCTGCTGTTGTGTTGCAGTTATATTGGAGACTCCCAAGCTACCTCTGCTCTTGCAGTCTTTGGAGGAGCAGCCCCAGTGCAGGGCCCCTCCCTGGCTGCAGCAGCAGCCACCAGCCTGGCTTGCGAAGTCTCTGCTGCAGGCAAAGTAGACAGGGAAGCAAAACTTCTCTCCCAGGCACTTGCCTGCTTTGCTTATGCCCAGAGCTGGTCCTGCTTCAAGAAGGCAAATAGCGTGGGCAGACAGAGCAGTGCTTCTGATGGGTGATTGCTTACTAACATAGCCTGATCCATAGTTTTTAATGTTAGCTAGAAATGTAAGATACAGTCAGCTGGAAGACGATTAAATAAGAGGAGCCAGGCAAGATTGCTGATCCTCTTGTAATGATGGGAAATTAATGCTTAATATGAATGAAAAATGATTCCTAAATATCGCTTCCCCAGCTTAACACTCAGCAAGGACCCCAAAATATCTTTTTCTCAATAATTTTTCTCAAAATATATTTTAACTTGAGGAAAAACTGGAACACTCCCATTCTCTGTGTGTTAAGACTTTTGAAGTCAATAGTCTTTTGGTAGTATTTCCATAAAACGAAGCCATCTAAATGTGCTTGAAAATGGAGATGTACTGAGTGTCTTCTGATCTTCTTTGAATGGGGTTCACTCATGCCCATAAGACACCTAACAAGAAAAGGAACCAGCAAAGAGCTAAGAAATGGTACAGAGTGTCCTGGTTGGAAACTTACACTTTTACAGGTACAAAACAGCTAGGGCAGTCAATTGAATCAATTTTAGGCAATCAGTTTACAGAAACCAGTTTTTTTCTTGGTGCTTTTGATTCTTGAAAAGTATCAGCTAAGTGTTTGGTAACTGCTGACTTAAGAAGGCATTACACTATTCTTGGGTACACTTGCCCCTTTTCTTCTTGAATGCTAAAACAATTTGGTTGATGTTTTTCTATGCTTAGCATTCTGTTGATTGACATGTTGTTCTACTAAGTTGGGGAAATGTTCTGGTTACAGTTAAATAACATAAAATGTAGGGACATGATTCATTCTTTTGCTGCTGTTGTTTACTCTAATTTTACTTGATCAAAGAAGCTACACCAGCATAAAAGCAGCAAAGTTGCAGGGAATCAAGCACACATGCAAAGCAGAAGACAAAATAGCTTTTAATGAGATATGAAATTACTTTGGTGCATTATCTAAAATACTATAGCGTGTACATTTTTCATTGAAATTGAAGATTTATATAATGTGATACAAATCCCACTCTAAGAGGCATAAATTTACTTAGGACAAATGTTGAAAAGACCTTAGATCTTTATTTTTAAAGCTCTGTTGTTGACTTTACTAATAATTTTCTCAAAATCTGCTCTTTTGAAAGTAAACAGGTGTTATTTTTTGTTACAGGTGCTATTTTTGGTATTCTGTCATGTAGTATAAACTGAATCAACTTGTATTTACTCAGGCCAAAATAATTTTCAGTGTTCACCTTTTTTATATCTTCACTATGTAACAAAAATTTAGAATGAAATAGCAACATCTCTCATTAGTTCTGAGGGGAGAAGAAACCTGTCATCTATTAAGCTATCAAAATTGAAGCAAAATCATTAGGGAGTAAACAGCCATCTTGCTTTCCAGTATCCGCTGTCTGATGTGATGAGGACGGTGGACTGACATGCTGCTTACATTCCTTATATGACTTGTGGAAGGAGTCACTATCCAAGCAGAGAGAAAAATAGACACTGGTATAAAACTTCGTTAAAATTTAGACTTCCAGTTTTGTTTGTTTTGCTAGCCCAACATCCTGCAGTTGTGTGTCTTTGCTATTGTAGTCTTCTACACAGAGTGAGCTGCCTTCTAATAGATTAGTTAAGACTAAGCAAAGTAATTTATTTGGGTTTGTCTCCCCCACTTTACCATTCATAGCTTGTGATGTACTTCTTACGGTAATATATGAGTGAGATAGGAGATGCTTTCAAATAAGGAAGAGATACTACCTCTCCCTGTAGTGGACTGAGGGCTCAAACTGTGCTCTTCCAGTCTGTGCCTTTTGCAGGCCTCTCTTCTCTTGGCCCATGTGTGACTGCTTGTCAGTGCTCCCAGGGCATTTTATCTGGCCTACAACCTGACTCCTGTAAGCTCCTGAATGACTCCCATGACAGAGGGCTGTCATGGATAAATTGCCAAGGCAGCAGCAACCTTGTCTCAGCTGCCCTCTTTTCAACTGCGGTTTTGGGTTGCTCAAAGTTATTCCTGCAAGCTGGTGTTGTGGGGAGTGTCTTGCAATGCATTGTATTGCAGATCTCATGTTGCTTGTTCTCAGGCTAACAGGACAGATGTGTGCAGTAAACCCTCTGCTTCCTGGAGTTGGACCTCCTCTTTTATGTTGAGTCAGAGGTTCAATCACATGCCCTGAGAGGGAAGATAGTATACAGTCTTTCTCTGCAGATGTGAGAAGTGGCATTGACCTCCTACCAGAAAACATAGCCACCATGTTAGAAGTAATGGAAGGAAGACAGGGCAGTGACCGTTTCTGAAGCTTATTAAAATGCTATGTTCAGGCAACATACATTTTATTATAACTGGATCTTACTATAAGTAGTATTTCCTAATTAACCACAGGGATGCATGAGCTTTGCAGACTGAAAGACTGAGCATAGGAAATGTCCCTGGTCTGTTTTTAATCAAATTTATGTTGTTGTGAATTGCTTTTGCAAATTTAGGGGTACCTAGTGTTAGGAATTACCCAGGGGTTATGAAGATACTCCCAGTTACATCCTTGTAACATCTCTGGAGCTGTACCTGTGTTTCTTAGGAAGGAATTGTTTCTGCAGAATTAGAACGTGCTTCTGAGTGGACACGGGAATAGTAGATGATCTCATTACCTCTATCTTCCTTAGATCTATTCTAAGGCTTTTCAAGCTCACCAGGGACTGTCTTTCCAGTCCACGTACACCCTGGTGGGTCATGAATCTGCAAACTGAACTTTTGCACACCGATGAGGATGAATTTGTAATAATGAAAACCTGCAGCTCTTGAAAAAGTTTTTTTGAAATATTCCCTAATGGAAGATACTTCTTTTCTTGTGTGGATCAGGCCCGACTTTGACTGTGTAGAGACATACACACGCACACCAGTGAAGAACTGGGGAGCTGTCAGCCTATTCTCTGTGTTACAAATGGGGCAGAAATAGCTGTGTAGACAAATACAGGGGAAAGCTGTGTGCTGGTAAAGATGAAAATACCAAGGAGGGAAGAAAAAGAAAATGGAGCATGGCCACTGAATTTACTCTGGGTCAGACCAGGGCTATGTGTCAGTGAACCTCACAGTCCAACACAGGACAAAGAAGGGCAGCATGTAGCAGAGCTAATGCACAGGAGGGTGTAACTGGAGTACACATTTTAGCACTGTCACCGTTTAAGGC
>NW_009623422.1:0-1599 GCF_000690535.1 Cariama cristata
CGGTGCTCACGGCCGAGGGGCGGTGCCGGGAAACAGCCGCCTCAGGCTGTGAGGGAGGACGGGCCGCGGGCGGGGAGGCCCTTCGGCCGTCTCCCCGCGGGGCCCGGGTATGTTACCAGCACCGTCCCTTGCCAAGCGGGTAACGCAGATCGAGTTCATCGATCAATGGCTGTTAATGATCACAGTCATCCCAGAGGCCCAAGCCTTCCGGATGCTCCTTGACTAAAAATAAAAAATGGTAAGAAGTAAAAGAATTGGTGATGCAGATGCTAGGAGGATTATTCATGTCAGGTTAAAAAAAAAAAAAAAATCCTTTATAAAATGGCCCATTGCAGCTGTACAAAGAGCAGCTGTGTACATCTAGAGGGCAAGGTGGTGATTTGGTGACCCTTTGCTGTCTGATGCTATGTGCTCTCAGGAAAAGGGGATTTGTGATAGTATAAAACATTTTTGATTTTAGAAAATGTATTTTTGAGTTACAAAACAACTGCGTCCAGCTTCTCCAGTGATGTTGCTGGCCCTAACTTGTTCCTCTGTCAATGCCTTTCCCTGCTCTAGGGCTGGGTACAACAGAAGAGCTGATGAAAGAAAAATAACCAAAGAAAATAACAGAAACCAAAAGTAACATTGGGCTTCTTCATGATCCCAAGCGATTAGGAGCTTCATACTTGGTTTAACCCAGACCTTGCAGCTCCAGCGGTGCCCGCCTCACACCAGTGCGGTGCCAGCGCTAGCTCCTTTGGGAGGAGGATCGTCACCTGCCGGTTTGCAAGCATCATACCAACAACCATCACCTCTGCTTTTCTGTATCTGCCTAAAAAAGTCTTTCTCCAGTTTAATTTTGCCAGTCATTTGTTGTCTATGAACAAATAGTTATACCACCTGAAGAGCCACTCTGAGCTAAAGGCACTTTGAGGTGAACCATGCATTTGTACCAGACAAGATGTGCTTTCAGGAGGAGCAACAAGACAATCATTTTAAAATTAATTTTATTCATTACTTTTAGGTGTCTCCTTTACTATCAACAATTTACATCTGGAATTAGAAAAACTTTAGAAAATCAAAACAAAAAACCGCAAGGGAATTGGGCTGGTGCCTCTTATGATGGAAAATTTTTTCTAGAGTAAAAAATATTTTTCTACAATAAGCACGGCACTGTATGTTTTACATTAATAAGCAGCAGAAGCAAGCAGTGAGCAAAAGGAGATTAAATGTTAGTTCACCTCCCTCATGCAGGCAATCTTGTCTGTTTCTGCTGGTATGATACGCCTTTGCTTCTGACATCATCCTTTCAGTGAAGACTAGCTAGAAAATGCACTGATGCAATTTTGAAGTCTTTGATTGATTTCAGTGTGGTATTTCCAATTGTAAGTTGTAAATCATCATAGAATCATAGAATGGTTTGGTTGGAAGGGACCTTACAAATCATCTCATTCCAACCCCCCTGCAATGGGCAGGGACACCTTCCACCAGACCAGGTTGCTCAAAGCCCCATCCAACCTGGGCTTGAACACTTCCAGGGATGGGGCATCCACAGCTTCTCTGAGAAAACTGTTCACACAGTGCCTCGCCACCCTCACGCTGAAGAATTTCTTCCTA
>NW_009623423.1:0-13078 GCF_000690535.1 Cariama cristata
AAAAAAGTCTGAATGAACCCTCAGCACAAATGAAAACTGAACACGCAGGCAGGCGGGAGCAGGCAGAACGTCAGCACGCCGCAGTGCGAGGAGGTCAAAGAGCGAAGGGTTCAGTTAACCCCCTCCAAAGCCATGGTGGGGGCGAAGGGGAACCCTCCCTCTAGCTGGCTCTTCCCCGAGTCCAAACAACAGAGAACAGGGGCAAGGGAGGGCAGGCAGGGGCTGGAGAGGAGGGAAGCGAAGCAGAACAGACTGCGAGCGCAGGGGAGCACAGGAGGGATCATTGGGGAAAGATGCTGGGGAAGGACACGCGGAGGCAAGCCTGGGACAGTTTTGACTCCCACAGCCAGGAAGGAGGGAATTCACCTATTGTTTTGAAGTTGCAAGGTGTAGCACCAGCAGGACTTTGCTGTCCCGCACTTCTGCTGCGGCTCCCAAGTCAAAGGCTCGCAGAGAACCGCGGGCTGAGACACAGCTCCCCTCCTCTGCCCTCTCCTCCTCAAAGCTTCGCGGCAGCTACGGAGTGACCTGCCGGCCCTTTCCTGTTCGGAGCCAACAGCCCGCTTCCTCCTCCCCACTCCCAGACTCCTGAAAGAATGGTTTTCAAACCATATCCCGCTACCGTAAATCTTTACTTTAACAGACTAAATATTACCAGATATTATTGTAATCTGCTGGGACCTGTTGCTGTAAAGTGATTTTGACAATATCAAAACACTGGGAACGCTCAATGTAACTGAACGTTAAAACCAGGTAGTCAAAATGAACATTTCAATCTGAAGTTTCAACTCTATTTTTAATTTATATCTTCTGATAACTGAAGTTCAGCTCGGGCTGTTTTCTCATTTTCATTTAAAATTTACACGCATTCAAACACCATCAGGCACTCGCTTCTGCTCCAGAAACGTTCCCACATCTGCCTGTGTTTTCTCCTCAGCACGCCCTATCCCTACTTGTTTTCTTGGTTGAAACCCGCTGCGTTGAACGGCCTGCCTCAGCACGTGGGGGGAGGTTTGGTCAGCCTGGTGCCCAAGGTGTTCCCCCCCAGGTCACACCGCGTGCCAGACTGACCTCACAGTTAGTTATTGGCTGTTAATGACTCTCACGGGGCTGGAGGCACGAGTTGACCAATTCAATTTGAACATGATCATCATCCCATTAGGCGGGAGAGTATAGCTTCCCCGCAATTTAATTTAGCTGTTTAAACAAGCAGAAAGCTCACAGAATATTTGCCTTCTGATTACTCTAGAGATGGTTTGGCGATACGAACTTCCCAAAAGAGATTCAAGGACAGCAGAATGGAACAATACAAAAAGCTCTATTGATTTCCAAATTCCAACCCACAGTAGGTCACTTAACAGAGAAAAAAGTTAGTTGTTACCAGCCCTACATGGGGAGAAAGAAACACGCACACAAAAAACACAAGTCCACTCCAACTGGAAGAGGGAACCGCAAGCACCGAAGAGTTTCGGCTTCCTGCTAATGCAGCATCTTTGTCTAACCAAGCCAAGTCCCCCCTCACCATTCTCACTCCCATAGGTCCAAGATGCAAGAAAATATATCTGGACTATCTGACAGTATTTATTTGGTTTAGGAAAAAGACAGATTCTTCAAAACAGCTGATGCTTCCAGTTTAATTTTTCTAGTTAAACCAGTCCTTTTTCATGGTCATGGCCATATCAAGCTAAGCTGCCTATACAACCCCTATGTAACCCATTCCAAAGGAGGGCAGGGGGGTCCCATTTCCCCCCGGAGGATCCCACGAGAACCGGGAAGCCCTCTTAGAGCTGCGAGGCAGACTGCAGCCTGCATTTCATGCTTCCAGCACCACAGCCACAACTCCCATTTTGCAAAGTTCCTTTCTTACAAACACTGCAACAAACCCACCTCATCTCCTCTTTTCAAGGTCTTCTGAAAGAAGATGTGTTTGGGAATCTGCCTACCTACAACTTAAAGAATCACGGTTTGATTTAACCTATTTAAGAATACCTGTACCCTGTCATTTCCCAACTCTGATTTACTGTCCAGGCTTTCTGCTGAGCGCTGCCTGCATGCCTGCCTTAGTAAAGGGGTCCTCCCCAAGTGCAGGGCCAACCAAAGGGTCTTTACAAAGCCATCTGCGCGAGTAGATACACCCTTCATGCCAGAGCTCACTCACAGTCTCTAAATCTGAAGAGCACTCAAAAGTGGTAAGAACACCAAGACGAGGAAAAATATCCCGATGCTGCATCATATAGCCTAGATCTGTGTATTTCTTATACTTCCAAGAGACTGGATCTTGAAACCTCAACAGAGCCTGTGGGTTTACTTGCTTTCACTACCGTTTGTCTACAAAGCACTGTAAATACAGAGCGGCCACCTCCTTGTAGCTCTGAGGGAAGTTGCACTTAAGCAACTGGGAGATGCTCACTACACCAGTACTACAACTGGGAGCCTAAAAAGCCTAAAGAACTATCCATCCAGCGGAAAACTAGACCTGCAGCCTGCACAGATGTGGGAAGTTAAAAAATACAGTGGCACAATACATGAAAGTGAATGATGGCAGCTTGATCAATACCCAGGCAGGAGGAAATCCATCAGGACTTTGAGGGAAAAACAAATGATAATACATGAGTTACCAACAGGTCTCTTTTTACTAACCAAAGTCAAGTCCCACCGATGCGAGTTTGACCTAGAGAAGGCAGAGATGTCTTGGCATCGAGTGCCAGACACCCTACAGCATTTCTTCATCTTCAAGTTTTCAATAAATGAGAAGACTCCAGCCACATAGCTGTCAGCTTGTTACAATTTACAGACCCCAGCATTTTTTAAACAGAGGTGCTGACTCTTGCAGAGTAGATCTAAGCCCCACGATAAGAGTCTTATTTCTCTTATTTACATTCAGCAGATCCTTCAGGCCTTCAGAAGTCCACAGACCACAAGTTAAATACTTTCCCAGACATGAGTATGTGCTTCATAGCCTGGAAAACCTAGCACAACTGGGCAGGCTGCCAGAGCCAGTCTTCAGACTTTTTTTTTTTTTTGGGTGACTGGCATGACTTAACTTCATCCCTTTTGTTTACTTATACAAGGTGCTCTTGTGACAGGATGGGGAGGATTTACAGAGAGATGTTAAGTATCGGCTCAGCTCTTCCCCATTATCTGTACCATGCTGGCATAGTGCCCTGCAGAAAGCCCCAGAGCCCATCTGTTTGCATCCTTTGCTAGCAGGAGGTTGCCTGTCAGTGCCGAATATACCCCAGGTGTATGAATGGGAACTTCCTAGGTGATGCTCAGGGGGTGTTGTACTGCGATTCTATAAATGAATCCTTGTGAGGTCATGGGTGCTACTCACTTACGGCTGAATTAGTGTACCAATATTTATGTCTGAATATGAAATGCAGACAGATGTACAAAGTACATACCAAAGTACCCACTGCTTTAGAAGAGGTATGAACAGAAGACTGAGACAACGAATTCAAAGTTTACACAGATTCGCTTAAGGACCATGCTGTGAGCAGCAGTTACGCAGCCTGAAGTGCACACCCTCGTTATTCTCGCTGGAGTCCAGTGTGGACTTGTGCTAACCCAGTGCCCCGCAGAACTTCTTCATTCTCCTGCTCCACAGGCACATATTGAGGCTGTTTCCAAACTCGTTACTGCAGGGACTCATGTGACAAGGAACTGGGAGAGAAGGAAGGGACAGACAAACACGGTGGTTCTACATTCTGAGCAGATCTAACACAGAACAGCAGCTGTCGTCTTTTTTCCAGACACATAGAATAATTGCTGTGATGGAATTAAATTAAAACATACCCATGAATGTCAAACAATGTGACCTGTCACTGTTTTCCTTGAGACATTTGTGTGAGGCAAAACTCAGAAATAACATTTCAAACAGAAAAAAAGTGATTCTACTGCTGTAACAATTTCTTTCCATAGCGACCAGTCTCTTGAAGACATGATAACTGAGTTTCTCTGGACACCAGTCTCTGCAGTCCACTGCTTTCCTTTGCCCTCTTACCAGAGGGTTGTTCCCTCTCGAGGTATTCCCAAAGCACCCGTGTACTTTCTGTCTGAGCCGCTTGCAGCACTCGTCTCACAAAGAGGACAGCCAGACAGAACGTCTTCCTCCTTCCCTCTATTAGGGCACATTACTCAGCAATATCCTTTGGCTGCAGACAGCAGCCTTGCAGCCAAACACTGATTTACGTAAGACTTGGCTAATACTTCGAAAATACTTTTTTGAAAAATACTTTTTCCTTGAAGAGTTCCTTAAGAAGTGCACATCTTATATCTCAGCTCCTATCCGTTCAGCAGAATAATACCAAAATGCAAATTCAGTTCAGGAACGGAACCCGTTGCTGCTGCAGATAGAAGCTGAGTCTTCTTGTAGGAAAAAAAGGGAAGGCAATTCCCAGACAACCCACTGGAGCAGAGACTTCACACCCACGTGGGCCCCATACACGCAGCTCAGCTGGGAGATTGTAAAAAGGCCCTGAGAAATACCCCTGATAGCCCAGGAAGGAACGACTCACATTTTATAAAGCACACAGTGAACTACTGCCAACTTTCTTTCTTTGGTCGGTCATCTTAAGCATTTAGAGGATTAAGCCATTTTGATCTGGGCAAGTAAAGTACATTCACACGTTGACAAACTACCCAGCTAATTTGTACCTTGTTCACAAACAAAAGCAGCTCTCTCCCGCTACAGGAATCTCTCTCATGCGTTTAGAGACAAATACACAAGAGATACAACCTGCTATTTCAGGACCACAAATCACAAACTCCATCCCTTGGATGAAAGAAGAATCCCTCAGAATCTGCCCCCAGCACTGGCAGAGACTCCAAGGTTGCACCGAAGAACTCTTTCGGTCTCTCCATTCAGAACCCGATCCCTGAAGATTTGCCAATATAGGGTAAAGCAACTCAACGCAGCAGTCCCTGTTCAGTAAGTGCTGATCAGGCAATAGAAAGAACTTGTAAAACCGACAGAAGACATAATAAAAGCTCTGTAAATGCCAAACATCCAGCCTGTATTACAATTGCTTCAGCTCTGACTCCCTGGCTGCATCTGCAGCGCAGCCTGGAGCGATGCTCAGCTGTTGGGTCTGCACACATATGCTAGCCGTGACAGGCTAAGCCCCGGGCATATGCCGGCCCTCCCATACACCCACACTTCATTTCTTGTGTAGAAAACTCCTAGGCACAGGTGGGAGAGAAGCTACGGTCATCCCAGTTGCAGGCCACGCATCAGAGGCCGATCCTTCCAGTCTAGAAACAGATTTACAGAGGCCAGAGCCTTGGCATTCCCTAAGATTTATGGTCACCAAATGCTTCCTTTGGCCGGGGATTCCTAAAGTGCTGCACTTGTTCCTGAAAACACTGGGACCAGCAGCGTAGAAAGTGCTGAATAAGGAATACGGTGCGACTGTAAAAGCAGAGACGCTCCCAGGGCCAGGAGCAATGGGAGCTATCACTTCCGACACGTGAAACAAGTAACAGCACAAGTCAGGAAGAGAGCAGTGAAGACAGACGTGCGAGATCAGGGGAATTCTTTCTCAAACAAAAGGAGAGAAAAGCAGCCCAGAGGTGTGTGAACCCTGGAAGAAGCAAGCGTGGGGAGGGGGAAATCTGGTTTCCCACTCTCCTCCATAACCCCTCATAATCCCTAAAATAGTAGGGACACTAAAGCAACTAAGGAGAAAAAAAAAAATCTGCTATTTAAGATAATCCAAAATTGTGCTGTAGTCATTTTTCTCTTTAACTTTGTTTTCAGTTTTGTACTTAAGCACATCATTGTGTGCTAGGCTGGAATCACAGCATTTTGATGTCAGGCATGAGCAGTGTTAAGAGCAACTCAAGCAGGCAGTGCCTCTAAGTAGCAGAGTGCCACCGACAAACTCCTGGGTGTTCAGGGGCACTGGGCCACGCTCCCCATCGCAGTGACGGGGGTCAAGCGTGCAGATACAGGGAAGCTTTCCTGTGCCGGGTACTGGCCAGCACCCTCTTCTCCCCCAGCCCTTGAGCAGGGATGAGACAGCTCCAAGTCTCCTAGCATCACAGATACTTTGCCTGCCATCTAATTTTCAAGAAGCAAACAAAAAAATCTAACTCTGCCCTCCTCTGGGTAAAGAACGGGGTGCGATGCAGACACATTAAATACCTTGTTTAAAATCAGATCCTTTGCTACAAGAATGCTCCTTAATGCCATTTTGCATCAGATACCACCACCACGGATCACTTCCTCTGTATCCTGGCTGAGACCAGCTACGAGGAAAACATTTGCCCCCAGTTTTTAGACAAGCAGTCTGTCTCTCTGCTATCAGTCTGCTCCAAAGCTTCGAGATAGTGATGGAAAGAGGAGGAAAAAAAACACAAAACCACCCTCTAAGACTCTCCCACGCTGATTTTAATACACAGTATGCTAGCTGGTAGACTAGGCTTTTGTATCAGAAGAGAGTAACCAGGATCTGCAGTAGCCTAGAGGACGTGCACGCGTTGTGCCGCCTGTAAATAGGCTCTCCACTTAACAAGCACGCAGCCCAAACAGCCAGCTGGTAACAACTAGACCAGAGACTCCAGGCAGCAGTTGTTGCTTGCTGAATAAATCTGTGAAACCTACTCATGCTTCAATTGGCAAATGATGTACAGATCAATGTTTGATGACAGGTGATAATATTAACATGATCTCTGAAGAGGCAGGAGTGAAACATGCTAAGCATGAAAACACACCTTGAACTGCTGTTCAGTGGGGCTGTGAGTACGGCTTTCCAAAACCGAGCATTTTTCACAGCTACCAGCGGCAGTTTCGGCAAGAGCAGCAAGGACTAGCAAGGAGAGGAAGGCTACCTCCGTGCCTAGGGGCTTGTCTTCGGCCTTGAGAAAAGGGGGGTTGAGTCTTATCCCTGTCACAGCTTTCCTAGGCAATTAGTTGCCCAACTGTGATAGAGATTCAGCAGTTCCCTACCTACAGGAGTATTCCAAGGATGAACATATTGAAGACAGGACAAGCCCAACTCTTCTCCTAGCCCCAGATACAGTCATTGCAGAGCAGACTTGGGTGACGGAACAGGAATGCAGACAAAAGTTTGCATTATGCTAAGCTCAGCTCAGCCTGCCAGTTTTAAGGGACCAGCCCTGAGAAAGCTGAACTGCTGGTACTCTACAACAAGAAAAGTTTGACTGGGTCATGGAAGAGCCAGTGCTTCTGGAAAACACCGTTTCTGCTTGGTGCAGACCACTGCCAGGTCCTCACCAGCAGTCCGGTGCCTTCGTGCCATTCTAGGTCCCATGTGTTGGCCTGATTGTTTTGCAAGGCAGGACAGAGATTCACAAGGCCAAACTGGTCTGATATGACAGTAAAAAAACACAACACAAAAAAACCCACACACAAAACCAAACCAACAAACCCCCAACCCCCCCCCCCCCCCCAAAAAAAAAAAAAAAAAGCAGCACACACAAAAACTTTACTTCAGTGAAACATCTTAACCCTGTCTTAGGGCTGATCTCATTGAAAGCTTGGCCCAAAAGGCCAAGCAAGGTTTCCCCCAGACCACCGGGCCGCCAAGCACCTTACACGATGGGGCCCTCTGACACAAAACGCAGCCCTTCTGCCAAGACCACGTCTTGTGCCCTGTGACAAACCGCTGGTTGGTATCTGCTGACTTTACTACAGCTCTGTAGTTAAGCTGGAGCTGAAGCTGCTGTTGCATCTAGTTTGTATCGCCTGTGCCAGAACGCTGGCACCCAGGCAAGCAAGTCTAGTTTTAAGTGTTTGAACCAGCTATACAACAGAGGTCCTTCATTCACATGAAACAACAGCTTTGACACCAGACTACCCATGTAAATAAAATACAGAATCATGGAATCATTTGGGCTGGAAGGGACCTTTAGAGGTCATCTAGTCCAACTTCCCTGCAGTGAGCATCCACACGCTCCCCCCCCTTCTTCTGCTCCCCCCCCCCCCCCCCCCCTTTTAATTAGGGTGGGTAACAAGAAGGAAAGAAGATCTTTACAGCTCAGTAACTAAAGCCCTGAGCTGTTTTCCAGTATGCATGCCAATATGGATTCCAGTCTCAGACCAGTCTTAGACTGCAACAACTTCCCAGGCTTCAGCAGCAAGACTCCGCTTTAGGTAAGCAAAAGCAGAATTATGCTGGCAATTTGGAAACAGCAACTATTACAGAAACAAAACGAAAAATTCATCCACATCCAGAATGACCCAACAAGAAGCTTAAAACTCTCTTAAACAGGCACTGCTGAATTTGGGCATAGTAAATCCTGATTGACATCCTTCCTTCTCCACCTTGCTTTCAGCCAGACATTACTGCTCCTGGAACATGAACAGCAAAACATTGCTCTTGTATGTGGTCTTCACAGGCAGCTTATGGCAAGATGTTGGCTGTATGCAAGAATGTAACGTGTAAAAGATCACAGCAAAACCTGCCAGATCTCACCTGGCAGAGCTCTTCGAGAAAACTACTAAGGCCACACTTTGAAATTTATTCTAGCATTATTATTTTAAAGGATGTCAGAAACCTTATGAAGGACAGAGAGTGCTCATTCTCTCACCACCCAGTACAGACACCCTCTAAGGGCAAATTGCGTTGTAAAGGTTTGCATAAACCAAACTGCATTAAAAGCTTGACATTCCTTTCAGAGGAAGCTAAATGTTAAGTCAGTATAGCTTAGAAGAGGAGCACAGGGGCAGGGGAAGTAATTGATGGCTGAAGGTCAGAGGGTACTTTTTACTCCTCCTGGCTGTGAGGCTCTCACCTGGGAACTGGTTTTGACATCTAAAGATATTTTTCTTTCTCAGTGCTCCAGAGTGCATGTTCAATACCCATCAGTTCTAGAATAGGCACAGCGTGAAATACTTTGAGAAGCTGATGTTATATCAATAAGCCATATGTTGTTCTTTAATGGCCACAATGGGAGTCCCTTGTAAACAACAGGAGAAATTATCACGGATGTTTAAAGGCTACACATTTGCTTACTTTACTCTAAAGAGAAACATTACTAGTACCATTATGTTGGTCATATGTTAAACTATATAGAGCGCTAAAGGTCTATGGTGACAGGTATGCAAACCAAATCACAGCCCCAAATGGATTTCAATCCATGTGCAGTCTTACTTTACAGGAATGCAAGTTCCAGAGCTCATAACATAACCAAATTATTTTATCACTGCATTTTTTGTCTTTATATTGCGATTAAAACTGAAGGTCCCTGCTCACAAATGCACAATGGACCATCATTTCCCCTCCCAGTATCACCACCACGCATTGTTCTAAACGCACTGGGACAAACTGGTAAGACATTCCTGCAAGGCTTTATAAAAGTCATAAAGGCTGGATCTTCACAAGTCTTCAAACTGCACTGAAATCCCTCATTTTTAAACAGGTTTTCGTGTTTTCTTGAAGAAAACCATCTAAACGGAGTAACCTGCAATTATGCTTTGCTTTTACAATAACTAGTGCTTCTGCTAGTCAAGAAAATGCAGATCCTGGATGCACTTGCCAAATTTAGACAGTTCTCCATTTTACATATCTGTTCTCTGATAACTGCTGAAATAACATCTTTAGTAACTAACTCACTGAATTCCACGTTATCACCCTCAACAACAGCAGGCTCTCAGGCACGTAACTTCTACATCATAACAAAGCTAGTCTGGAGTGGGAAAAATACATAAATGCACACTAGGAAAAAGTGTAAAATAACTCCACCAAACATCAGCCACATCAGTTTTAAAAGTGAGCAATCAGTATACAACAGGCAAGATTTTGACTGCGTATTTGGATTTTGCTTTTTCCATTTACTTTGGTCACAGGCTGTTGTGTCACTCTTACACGGCTCTTCACCGGTTACACTCACAAAACCCGCAGTCATGTGCGGACAGAAATCAGCAGAGCAGCCATCAACAGCAGAGTAAACGCGATGGTCCCATCATCATGGCCCAAGCCAAACGTTGACTTGGAAACTCCAGTAACCCAGCAAGGCTCACCAAAGGCTCCACAAGCCCACTGCAAACTTTTGTTGTAAGGTTTCATGTTAGGATTTCACCTCCGATTGATGACATATCAGAAAAGTGCGAGCTTGTTGTTATCACTTAGGAATGCAGAATACATCTCTTGCATACGCTGAGGGCAGCACCCAGTCTAAGAATCAGTTAAATCCTCAGGAACAGGGTTTGAACAGGAGTTAAGTAAGATGCAAGTCTCCCGCTGGCCCTTTACACAGGGGACCTTTTCCATCCTGACACAAGACCAGCCAGCTTCTTACGCCTCAGCGCCCACTGCTCCGGGCCCCCGACAGACACAGCCCAGGCTCTGCACTGCAACGCTTATTTCTAAAGCTGAGATTTCAAGCACTTAGTGTGCCAGGGCAGAGCTTAGGGAGCATTTCTCCCATGCAATAGTTTTTATCGTTGCATTTTAGACTGTTCCCCAGCATAGTCTTTGACTCTCAAAAAAGCGTGAAGCTGTGTCCATGCTCATGTGGTTGTATTGGTTTGTCATCCTTCCTTAGCAAATTCGAAAAGTCATCCATGAAGCGAGTTGGGGAAACAGCATCATCCTGCGCTCTCCTGTATCACGTTGCAGCACGCTACTAAAAATAGCTGCTGCCTTCCACTCCAGAGAGGGAGGCTTCCCGAGAACAAGGCATCCCTGTACTCGGGGCGTACACACGACACGCAGCACTCTGGTACATCACCACTTGTCCGTATGTAAAGGGAATAGATTTGTAATATTTCCCCAACCTAAAAGCTGTCCCAGCCACACAGCTCGTATGCTTCTAGTAAACACTTTTCAGCCTCCCACCACCAGCAGCTTGAGCAGTTGTATTTTAACTCCTGGGGTTTTTAAATTCTGTCTCCACAACTGCTGAAGCAGATATATGTTTCTGCTAATCTTTTTTGAAATATAAGAAAGTGAAAAACATTTCAGGAGAAATTTTGGAACCTCTTTGGATGTTGGGTTTGTTGTTTTTTTAAAAAAAAAAAAAACAAACCACGAACATATTTTGTTTAAGTAAAAGCAAACAACAAGTTTTTGATCTCAGCTCTCACATACAAATCTGGACCATTCCTCATTTACACAGAAAAATGGAATCAATCTATTCCTGAACAGCTTTTGCATTAGGACTGAAAACACTCTCTGCATAAAAGTATAGCGGAGGACTTCAGGAATTGAGTGTGAACAACAGCTAAATAAGAGGGAATATTGAGCTGATGCTTAGACTACACATATACAAAATTTGTTTCCACATACTAGTTTACAGCAAAGGAATGGCTAAAACTCTTCGCAGGACCACCTCAATTCTACACAGGCTTATGCAAACAAAGTTACAGCCCCTGTCCCACAACAAAACAAGTCAGCAGGTGAAACAGAGCTGGCTCCCAGCAAGGACCCACAGAGCATGAAGGTTCCTCTCTCTGAAGGGACCAGAAGCTGGAGGGATACCCACTGAATCAAGGGATGGATGAAGCAATCACAAAAGGTTAAAATATAAATATGCAACTATGAACCAGTTAGAGAGAGAAGAGGCTTGGAGTCTGAAGGAAGCTGCCATTGAGCAGAGGAGCAAAGCTGTGGCACAGCTTCCTTAGAAGCTCTGACAATTTTGCAGTAAGTTTCTGCTAAAATAGTATTTGGTGACTGTGCAAAAAGTATGTTTGTGATGTGTCGCTTACAGCCACGACGGACGGCGTTTGGCAATGCAGTGAGCCCCTTCCTGCCCCAGGTGATGAGCAGCGCGGGCTCCATCTCGTTCCATGGCCAGGCTCCCAGCAGCACAGAAACGCCACCAGGAACCAGTAGCTCCTCGCCTCATCTCTACTGCCTGCTCGGAGAGCATGAGAGGCCAGTGCTTTGCCTCTTCAAATTCAGGAAAACAGCATTTGAAGAGCTTTGCTCAGTACAGCCAGCATTCTGTGAACAGCAGCAGAGTTCTAATTAACAGCACAGACTTCATCTCAGCAAACTGTTTTAAAAGAAATTTAAAAGTACATGAATACTCCAAGTTTAATCCATAAGGCAAAGAGCTGAATCACAGACTCTGACAAGGCAGTCCCTGGAAAGCAGCTATATTATACGCTCTGTTTCTCATTCCAGGAGCGTGGTAAGTCCAATGTGTAGCAGCTTTACAGGCAGATAGGTGGAAAGGAGAATGGTCGTTTCACCCATGAGGGAAGTTCAAATCTGGAGTCTAATTAACTTGCCAATCTCCCTTACTTCTAGCATGGGAAAGTTGCAGTCAAGTCAGGCAGTCTCTCTATTTCCACCAGACGTCTAGATTCCAGACAAGGGCATTTCTCCTGAGCCCTTCCACAAAGCCCAGGTTGCAGTCAGGAAGATGTGAGGACGCTAGCTAACCCAGGCTGGAGGGCTGTACACCACCCCAGGTGGCTTCAAAGCCTGGGACAGCACTCTTCCCAGAGCAGGGATGTCCTGTCCCGCAGAAGGAGCGCTAGCATCATCTCACAACAGAGACGATGCCTGGAATATTCCCGGTCTGCTCCTGCAACTAGAAGCGCATGAGATCACAGGCCTGTTTCATACCCTGCGGGATAACTTGCCCCTAACTGCAGTCTTATGCTGGTGATGGCCAGAAGGCTCAAAGTGGGGCTGTCTGTAGGTCCACACTTCCTTCTCCATTAGCACAGCATCCCACCTAGCTTGATCCCAGGGTTGGAGAAATATTGCCAAGAGATCCTCATTTACGCATACCCCTCCGACCACACATAGGAGTTCTCCTATACTGATAGGGCTTTGGTTTGCCTCTCTCTCTACAAGGGTTTGCACCTCCAGGTTCCTGTATTCCCTTAGGAAAGTGTATTGTGGCTTAGCCCAAAAGCTTAGAAGGAGAACCCCTGGCAATTTCCACTGTATTTTTGAGAACTTAGTCATTCGCATCAGTTGCTTCAAAGTTGATGCCAAACCTGGCATCAAATATTCCAAGTAAAATGGTACAGGTCTGAAAAGGCCTGGGGAAAAGGCAAGCTCAGCCCAAACTGATGCAAGACTTCTGACCTATTCCCAACCCACCAAAGCTGCCTTTGTCTGCATTGGATATTTTTGGAGAACAAGTGCCACTG
>NW_009623424.1:0-7807 GCF_000690535.1 Cariama cristata
TTTTTAGAGAAACGAGGTGAATTTTGCACCTGGAAGGATGGTGGATGTCTTGGGCCTGGCAGCGTTCCAGCTGATGCACTGCCATCCTGCTCTGGAAACTCTGGGAAACGGTGTAAAAATGGATGTCGGTTCCTCCCTTACGTCTGCAGGCGTGCGTAAGCCCCCTCGGCGCTGCCTGGCGAGCGTGTGGGAAGCGTAAGGACGGAGGCAAAGGGTCACGGTGCTGTCCTCGCCAAACCGCCTCGCGGTGTGCTTAGGAAACCTGCTGGCAGCCAGAGCCGGCTGTGCCTGGGGGTCCTCCTGCCCCTCGTCCCCACGTAGATCGCTCTCGGTCTCTTTTTTCTTCCATCTATGTACAACAGCTGGCAGAGGGAAGCCCCAGATGATGAACGCCCAGTCTAAAAGGCTACTACTGACCTTGCAAAATCTAGGACTGAAAAGTTAAGAGATGCCTGTGCAAAATTAATTTGGCTTATCTTTGGGCATGAATTAGAGGCTTTATTACATACGCATCTCCTGCTTTTTGCACAGGAGCCCTGTCTCATTGGGTGAGCGGAGCGGATGGCCTTGGCTTAATGAACAAGTACTCGGTGTTCTGCTTTACCTTAAGGCCTGAGGCCTTAAAAGCCCCACGTGCCTCAAAGCCAGCTCCGGGGCGCAGCGAGCCACGCTCTCCTGGCCTCTTGCACGGTGCCTACGGGCACGTGTGGCTCGGCTGCCCTGGGAGGTGACAGCAAGTGGTGACGGAGGGAATGGGCAATGCTGCCGCGCCATCGTGTCTGTCAGCAGAGGCAGGACGGCTTGCAGGGAGATTTTGTGGATGCTTGCAGATGGCGGAGGAACGGTGGGAGTCAGAAGCTTTAGGACCTGGTCCAGCCTCTGAAAGGGAACTGCCAGACATTGGGCTTCGGGACACCAGGAGTCTGTCCTTCAGACTGTTCCTCTGCCTTCCCCACTCAGAGCCGCCTGTGCTAACATCCTTGCCTGCCTGCTCCCAACCTCCTTTCCAGCCCTACCATTCCCTACCAGTTTCTGAAAAAATGAGTTTGTGGAAAAACGAAGGGCAGTTTCTTGAACGCAAGTCCAGATGTTGTCCTCCTGGCTGTCAAATGGGCCAGCTTCCATCCCCAAAGGTCACTGAGAACACAAGGAGGTTAAATGTCCTATCTTCGGTCCAAGTGCCCGTTCAGTTGCAGAGGGCCTCACGTAGATGAAATCTTTGGGGAATTTAGCTGGGAGCATCTAGCAAACCTCTACTGAGACAAGAGCGCAAGCTGCAGCTTCTCAGAAGCTTATCGGCTGTCCACAGGTTGATTGCTTCATCATTAAGACTGCAAAGCTCACCCTTCCCTCCACTGTCAGATTTTGGGCTGCAGTCCCAAGGCATGGTGGCATTAGACCTTTTCACAAAAAAACCACCTTTAGAATTATTTTAGCATGGATAAAAGATCCGTGCCCTCCCTGCTGCTTTGGTTGAAAGAACCAGTGAAGCTTTTCAAAGTTGTAATCAACTTAAACCAGGGTTTTTATGGTGGAAAGTGTTGGGACAACCTTTGAGATAGGTGTATTGGTCCTGCCTGGAATATTCATGGAAGTAATAAGAGCAGGGTGGCATGGTAAAGACGTGCATGGGTTATTGAGATAAGTGTCTGGAAGGAAAGATCGATCGCGGTGCTTTCTGTGACCTAAGACATCTTAATGACGGGCACCATCCAAGAAATGACACAGGTGGCGTGACAGCGAGCAGCGAGTTCAGAGTCCACCAGTGAACGCTTCTGCTGGCGAGGCGATGCTGACGTGACCTCTGCCTGCGTCTGTGTGCTTGCCCAGCAACTCTGGGCTGGAACCAGGCAAATTTTACAAAGCAGACCAAGCTGCGGAGTTGCATTTTGATCAAGTAGGTAACTAAAAGAGGAGCGAGAGATGCCGCTATCCCAGCTGCGAAAGAAGTAGCAACATTACAGTCTTTGGGCTTGAGCGTATTTGTGTGAGGGAGGGAGGGAAAGACGGATGGAGGCAGATTGACACTGAAGTGCTCAACTTTGTAAAACTTGCAGTCAGTCCTTGTGGCTTCACAGGAACCAAACTCATGTGAGTAGCAGTCTCCTAGATGTGCAAGAAATGAGGTTTCCTTAGTCCCATGGTTCACTCACCTCCTTGTCAGGAAACAGAAAAAAAAAGGGGTTAATAAGAAACATGGAGCATTTATTTAAAGCTGAGGGCTCCTATTCTGCTGAAAATTGTCTTTGAGTCACCCACTGAAGTGAAGAATGGGTTAGATTAATCTTGGGTCTAACTACCGAATTACAACAGCAAATCATCTGGAGTCGAACCTATATAGGAGCCAAATTTTAGAGAAAGTATTAACTTAAATTTCTGAGCCTAAATGTTACTAGAGGCTTGTCAGTAAGGGAGAACACTGAGAGAGGCCTTTGCTGGGGTGTGTGGGTGCGGGCTGCGGAGGCTGCCACGGAGCAGTGGTCCCCGGCACGTACGGCTGTGCTAAGCGGCAAGAGGTGCCCGTGCCCACGGCAGCTTTTATGGGTGAGCACTGTGTGTCTGCTGAAGGTCTCTCTCGCAAAGCCATGGTAACGGCAGGCGCGCTCCGTGTCTCCCTGGGAGATGAGGCACCCGCAGAGGCCTGCGGAGCGTGGCAGGAAGGGATGGATGCCTTCGGACTGCTGCCTGCCACATCTCGCCGCCAGTGGAAGCAGTCGGTGTGCCAGGGGAAACTGTGCATACTGAGATATCCACCGCACCATTAAGCCTTGGATTTAGTATTCCCAGCATTCTGCTAAAACTCCTACTTAAAGACATCGTGGACGTAAATCTGCATTTCTGTCAATGATTTATGTGCTCAGGGTGGCTGTCAGCTGCTGCTGCGCAGCGATGCCCTGCACCTGGGCAGCAACCTAGGGGATGCTGCTACAGGCCAGCCCCGAGTCAACCTGAAGGTCCATCAAGCAGGTCTGCAAATATATTAGAGTCAGAGCATGATGGAGGAGATAAATCTTTATACAACCTTATGTTTTCATATAACAAGATACAGCCACCTCTTCTCTGTGTCCAGCTATGATGAATGTTCTTGTTTGGGTAAAGTTGTGCCCTTCAAAAGTCTGTCTTGTAGCGAGTATCACAGGTTTGATTAAGAATCGCGTGCCCTTTCTTATGAGCATGGGTCGCACAACAAAATAAATCTGACAGACAGGCTTGCTAATAAGTGCAATTAAGCAGTATGGGGGCTTAGTTTTATCAGAGTTTATTGGTAAAACTACAGAATATTTTGTGAAGCTTGTTTCATGGTAATGAAATGATTGATGGTTTTGTAGAGGAATGCCATAGAAATCCTTCTTTTGTTTCCTGCCTCAGAAGACATATGCCGTTTTTCAGAGTGAAGGAATTCATTTGGCTCCTCTTTGTTATTTACAATTACTTACTTTATGACCCCTTCACCCCAGGGACTTCTGTGTGGCGGTCCCACTTGGCAGAGAAAGAGCGTCACCAGTGGGTCAGATAGTGTCCATCAAAGTCGGTCAAAATACAGCTGTTTGTTAATAATGCAGTGAGAAATCAGTCACGATCAAAGAAAAATTATCCATCTTGCTTGACCTCTGGAGTCTGAAAATGCTGTAGCCACATGCTTCCATTGTTCGCAGCGCGGTGGGGAAGTTGTAGGAGGTGTCACGATTCTGCAGAGATGTTTTCTTTGATTTCTGCGTGACTGGTGCTCCACTGCTCAGGAATAGGGATCGAGACTTGACCTGAGCCCTGTCCGGCCATCTTCAGAGCACTACGCATTGATGAACTGCTACAGGAACTCCAGCAAGCTGGTTTTAGGGCCTGATTTCCATTAAAAGGAAATATCTGCTGGAAATATAGTACCTGTACATTAATTTTGAGATCATTTTGAAGAGACAGGGTACCCATAAGGTGCTATGCCGTCATCTCTGCACAGAAGTTGAGAAACAGGACTGATTGGTGAGATAAAGCTTAGACCACCCCTCTGGTAAAACTTTCTGTGAAGTAAGTTGTGAACTAATGGAACAAACCCACCCAAGGGTGAAAAGCAAAGAAAGAAGGTTTGCAGGTCACGGATTCATCAGAGGGCACGGCGTAGAGACAGCCATTAGCACAAAACTGATTGGTTGGGTCACAACAACCCCATGCAACGCTACAGGCTTGGGGATGAGTGGCTGGAAAGCTGCCCGGTGGTAAGACACCTGGGGGTGTTGGTCGACGGCCGGCTGAACATGAACCAGCAGTCTGCCTAGGTGGCCAAGAAGGCCAATGGCATCCTGGCTTGTATCAGCAATGGTGTGGCCAGCAGGACCAGGGCTGGTGAGGCAGCACCTCGAGTGCTGTGTTCAGTTCTGGGCCCCTCACCACAAGAAAGCCCTTGAGGTGCTGGGGCGAGTCCAGAGAAGGGCAACGAAGGTGGTGAAGGGTCTGGAGCACAAGTCTGATGGGGAGCGGCTGAGGGAGCTGGGGGGTTTGGTCTGGAGAAGAGGAGGCTGAGGGGAGACCTGATCGCTCTCTACAACGACCTGAAAGGAGGGGGTAGCCAGGTGGGGGTCGGCCTCTTCTCCCAAGTAATGAGTGATAGGACGAGAGGAAATGGCCTCAGGTTGTGCCAGGGGAGGTTTAGATTGGATATTAGGGAAAATTTCTTCATGGAAAGGGTTGTCAGGCACTGGAAGGGGCTGCCCAGGGAAGTGGTGGGGGCACCATCCCTGGAGGGGTTTAAAGGCCGTGTAGGTGTGGTGCTTAGGGCCATGGTTTAGGGGTGGGCTTGGCCGTGCTGGGTTAATGGTTGGACTCGATGATCTTAAAGGTCTTTTCCAACCTAAATGATTCTGTGATTCTAATATTGATCTGTGTGGAAAAAGGGAATGAAGAGCGAGAAAACCTTCCTATGAAGCTAAGCACAGGCACCAGGAGAGAGGAGCAGGCAGCCGGCTGGGTTGGGGTTGGGTTGTTTTTCAGAAAAAGAAAACTTCATCTAGTAAGAATCATAAAAGGTTGTAAAATCAAAGAGTCAAAGACTGGAAGGGCTTTGGTAAATATTAATAAATAAAGACATGCATACTTTTAAAGGCTAAATTAAGTCGGTAAGAGCCTTTGTAGCGATTTAAATGGCTTGAGGTCAGGTCTTCAGCGAGCGCTTTGCAAAGGGCTCCGAGCCGTGTGGTGACTGCAGCAGCGGTGGGAGCCGGGAGCCGGCTCTCCTGTCTTGGGTAAGGGCTTGTGCAGCCGCGGCGAGCGTCCGCCTGCTGCTCTAACGAGAGGGCAGTGTCAGCTGTCCGTACCTGACGCTGAACACACTCTGCCCGCACGACACCATGAGATGCTTTGGAGTGAATCTTCCTGCAAGGGACAACGTAGGAGCAAGAAGAGGCACGAGAGAAGTCGGCGAGCTCTGCAACGGCTGCGAGGGGGACCTGGGGCAGAGGGGCCCGTTCGCAAAGGCCGGCAAAAGCAGCTCCCGCAGCCCACCTCTATAAGTGAAGGGTTTGTCAGTTCCATTTTTGAACTTTGCCCTCTCTCCATAATTCAGTGTTTGCATGATAGCCGTTCTTGCTTGTCTTCACCTCAGCATTTATCTAGCAGCAGGCGACGATTATCTCAGGGCAGCTCTCTGTGGCTTTGACATCCCTTAATTAAACTATGACATTTGCTAAGTATGGAAAAGAAAAATACTGGAGGAAAAAAAAACTTCACTGAATTCTCATTAGACCACCGTATTCATGAGACTTTGGGTGCCACGTAGGAGAGCGGTACAAAGGATATTTTTAATGAGCTTCAGTAAAGGTGCCCTTGATTTCAGTTTGTCCCTAATTGTATGAGCTTTGATCTTGATTTCTTCAAGAGGTATTTTACTGTGCACTTAGATATCACTGACAGACCTGAACAGGGATTTTTTGTCCAGTTTCTAAGAGAGGAAAAACGTTTCCACTGGAAAATGGTTCCAGGCAAGTTTCAGTGAGCAGCATCTTCAGGATCTGGCCCAATAATTGTCTACAAATAGGTCCTGCATAAGGAAGAGAGCATGCTCAAGTGATACATAACGCATGCACTGGGACAGATGAAGTCAAATGCTAAATCGATGGATGTGTTTCATGCTTAGCTATCATGGGCAGGGGTGAGGAAAGCTTTAGAAAGACATGAAAGCAGCTGAGGAATATTGCAGTGCTGGGTAGCTGCACAAACCCAGCTAATGGGTTGAGACTTCTTGGCCAGGTCACTCTCCTTCAGATTACATCTCCAGTAAGACTGGAAGCCTTGTGGAAGGGTCTTTCTGCTTTTAGCACGTCGGAGTGCCTTGATTCAGGGTTAGCACCAGGCCTGCCTTAGAAGGCCATTGAAATCTGTTTTTCTAATATGAATCATTTAGTGTTTTCCTTATTAGTAAAACAATCAAACAAGACGCAAACTCAAGGTGATTTTAAAGCTGCTTTTAAATTAATCTTGGCATTTTTCTGCTTGACAAATCCAGAAGCAGGGGCCTCTGAAATCATTGCAAGGGTATGGCATGGCTGTATCAATTAAAGCTCTTATTCAGGACAGATCAAGTTCAGAGGTTCTTCTGTTTCCAACCGTGACTTTACAGCTAAGGTTGCCAGTGATGAAGCTTACTAGAATTAGACTGAGCTCACCCAGTGAAGAGCCTTCACTTCAGAGGGAGCTCAGGCACGTACTCATAGGCTGCCTTAAATTAATGCTTCTTCATTCACCAGAGCCTTAGATTTGAGTTTAGGGGTAGCTGGCATCAAGACAATCCTGGAGAATAATCTATAGTGTAAGAAGAGCCATCCTTAGGCTGTGACCCTTCCTCTCCCCAGCGAGAGCACAGGATAAAACCTGCTGAGACGTCCTTGGTACCCTGCCACGAGCTCCCTTCTCCAGTGCCTTTTCATCTTCCCTTCCATGAATGTTAACAACAGTTCTTTCCCTGTGACAAACTGCAATGCTAACATACTTCCAGGTATGCCTCCTCCAGTCTTAGCGCCGGTCACTCAGCCTCGCCGAGTTCAGTTTTGGAGCGAGGCCTCTCAGTCAGACCCAGGCGGTCCGTTGTTTTGCAATGAAGACATGCCTTCGCTTAGCGCATCGACATATAGGACACCTGAGCAATCAAATACGCCAGTGACTTCTTGCCGTTATTGAACTAGCTTGAATTTAATCAACAGCCGTGGAGAGCACGCCGTTTACAGAGCTGCACCCGTCAGTGTCGGGTGTTTGGAGGTCACGGGCAGGAGGGAATGCCAGCCTGGGCGTCAGGTCTTCCCTGGTGAGAGGTTTACGAAAGGCAGGGGAAAAAAAATTAATCCTGAAGCTTCAGATATTCCCTCGGATAAAGTTCCAGCATAGTGAAAGTTAGCTGCAATTCTGCCATTCGGCATGTGTCTGCAGTTCATTAATCATGACTCAGTGGAAAACCTCATTTTTATCGGTGTGAGTGAGTGCTATTAAGGGGCAGGCTGGCTGCTGAGGGTAGCATCCTGCTAGCAAGGTACAGCTCTAACCTTTAGAGATGCTGTGAAAGCAGTTTTGTTCTGTTGTCTCCTGGATGTTTATTTGCCTTTTTTTTGGCTTTAGCTATCTGCAGATTACTCCGATTAAATTACTCAGGGAATAAATCACTGCCCCGTGAAAAATACCTAATCAAACAGATAAGTCTTGCGTTTCACCCTTGTCTCTCTCACTCCCACACATGACTTTGCATGTGAATCTTTAAGACCTGTATGCCCTATATTTTTTCATTCTAATGCTGCAATTAATCACATTACATAACCAGCCTACTGCTGTT
>NW_009623425.1:0-1614 GCF_000690535.1 Cariama cristata
GCAGCTTCTCACAGAAACCGTCCCTGTAGTCCCCCTGCTACCAAGACTTTGCCATGCAAACCCAATACAAACTGTTTTTATCTCAATCCATGACTTTTCCCACTTTTACCCTTCCGATCCCACCATCCCACTGCGGGGTGGGAGGAGTGAGTGAGTGGCCATGTGGTGCTTAGCTGCCAGCTGAGGTTAAACCACAACACCTTTCCTTTTCCCTTTCCCCTTCCCCTTTTCTTGCTTTTGTTTTCTTAAAAATTTCCCTTTCTTTCCCTTTTTCCTTTTTTTATTTTTTCCTTCTTCCTCTTTCCTTTTTCCTTTCATTTCACTGAATCTGCTCCAGGTGTGAGAAGCACCAGATGGAAATAGTTTGAGAGAAGTCTGTAACTATTTGATAAACATGTTACATTCTCTACTTTGCTCAGTCTAGAAAACAAAGCTTTTTTCTGTCCGTACTGCAGATCAGTTCAGACAGAATTCTTTAGCTCAGGTTTCTGGTTAGGGAAGCTGTTCTTCCCTGTGTCAACCCAAAAAGTGAGTATTATACACTGCATCTAATCCTGAAGTGTTGTTACAAGCAGCTGTTCGTTTATCGCAAAATCCATGGTCACGGTCATTGGCAAGCCCTTCTGGCCTTTCCAGGACTACTTGAAAACTGTAAAGAAATTTGCACTTCTTTTTTGTTAGGAGATGTGAACTGAACACCTCACGTAACACGTAATGTATTATTCCTTCTGTATTTCTTGGTACATCTTTGAGGTCAAGGTAGCAGTGAACAGCCCAGTAATGTAGGAAACACACGTGGTGATGGAGACACAGGTGGTAAAGTAGGGGGGACAGGTCTGTTGCTGTCCAGACTTTCTCTACAGTCGAAATAGACTGATACAGTCCTGGCTAGCCAGAATATAATGACACACAATCACAGAATAGCTGAGGTTGGAAGAGGTATCTGGAGATCATCTGATCTAACACCACTGCTGAAGCAGGACCACCTAGAACCAGTTGGCCAGGACCATGTCTGGATGGCTTTCAAACATCTCCAAGGGTGGAGACTCCACATACTCAATACGATAAAAGAAAGATTTCCAAAAAATTATAAAAGAAGTTAAGCAACATGAAATCTTTCACAATTCCCACAGTTATTGACTGCATTGAGTTAGTGCAGAAAGGCAGTAATTTTCTGATTTTTTTTTCTCAATGCTTTTTGCTATTCTTCATAGGTTAGCAAGCTGTGAATGCTTATCAGTATGTGTGAGTACTATGGAGAACTTTACCCTCTGTCCTGAAGTGGACTGCTTGCTGTACCATAACAGCTTTAACAGAATCAAACAGGGCTGAACAGCCTTATTTAAAAGTGAGCTTTACTTAGTTGGCTTTTTACGGTTTTATTTTATTGTTTTCTTCCAAAAAGGCTAAAGATTGTGCAGACATTGCAGTTGATAGTTGATAATCTGATCAGGTTTTTTTAAAACTTTTAATTTATAATGTCCATACACATAGTGACTGGAAATCATTACTAATTCATGATATCTCCTTTGGAACAGAGTCTGGATCACAAATTCCAGGTTCATCAGCAAAAAATGTTATAAACCAAGAATACAAACTGAACTTCAGTTGTTT
>NW_009623425.1:1629-3852 GCF_000690535.1 Cariama cristata
AATAACAGGAAAACAATGAATAAAAAAAAAAACCTGACTGATAATCTTTTGTCCTAAGGAAAAAGAAGAAATAAATGGTCAGGCACTTTAGCCCACACCAACTTAGGGCTGTGTTCTGCAGCAGGTCAATTAAGCTCTGCAGTATAGCTTTTTCTATTAACATCCAGACATTTGTAAGGACTTAGTAGAGTTGCTTCAAGCTACTCCAAACTAAATAAAATGTTATACAAACATAGCTGGCTTGTGAGCCCCTTCCCAAATCTCTGCATCCCTTATTTGTACCTGTTTTGACAGATTCTATTTTTAATCTGCATTTCTAAGCCCAGATGAATAAACCATTATTCTATTTTGTTATTCTTCTTTGCACAAATGATAATGATAATTTATCAGTCTCCAATCAGTTATTACTTAACAAATGTAAGTCTCCCTTCCAAGATGCCACTGTCTACATATCTTGTAAAAGATTATGACTAGAATTCTTGAATACCAAAGTATCCTCTTTCTCTTATTCTGTCTCCCTTGTTGATGGTACACAATGTTAAAAATCAATATTGTGATTAGTCGAGGAACAATTTGTTGTATTCCATTCAGTGGCTAAACATGTATCTCTCTTTTTTTTTTTTGTGGATAGTCTGATTCAAGTACCTTTTTTATGGAAGCAACAGGACTCTTGTCCCCACTTCCCTCTCTGATTTTGCCTGAAACTAGACTGAAACTAGTTGTTTTCTGGGAAGCTCTATTCTTTTGAAACTGGTCAGCTTCAGCATATGTAGCCTAACACCTTCCCTTTCCTGGTAGTTGCCGAAGCTCCCTAAAAGGGGATTTCTCCTCCATCAGAGTGCTGGGTTGGTCTCAGCAGCTTGAGTCAGTACCTTGAGCAGCTCGGTACCTTCACCAGCTCCTCCACAGAGGACCCAA
The DNA here is from genome assembly GCF_000690535.1 of Cariama cristata. Classification (NCBI taxonomy): domain Eukaryota; kingdom Metazoa; phylum Chordata; class Aves; order Cariamiformes; family Cariamidae; genus Cariama; species Cariama cristata. The sequence continues at coordinate 2,548 of NW_009623425.1, forward strand.
CAGCCTCCTAAATCCCTCTTTATGTCCTGTGTCTCATTTTGTAGAATATTTCCTGTTCCTGACAGCACATGGCTTACTCATATTATCCTTAAAAAACTGCAGTCAGGTGGGGCCTTTCAACCTGATGTATATCCAAGAAGGGATAGTTTTTCTTCTTTTGGTAGAGGTGCAACTGTAGTTGATCTTATGATTCTTCAGATATGGGAGAAATCTTCTGTGAAATCTTGTATAAATTTTGCTGCCTACCTCTGTATATACTTCATGAATATCTCTATGTCCTTCCCTATCCCCAACATTAATATACATAGAAAGGAGCATCTGGGATAACCAAGATGAATAAACACTCAAGGAGACTTATTCCAGAATAAAGGGAAATAAAAAAGCCAAAACCTTCCAGAGAGGGGTGATGGCTAGAGAAAATTAAGCCTACCTTTGTGCATGCTTAGACAGAAGTTTCCCTGGAAGAGGTTTTTATACTACAAAGGCCATGAGAAAATTTCTGAAATTAAAATACCCTTATTTCATTACAACATCCTAGTTTTTCCTAAGTTTATAATGGTAGTTTATATGGGAGTTTATAATGGTAGACAGACCATTGCCTTTGTGTCTACATGATCAACTGGCTAGACTCAAGTTGGAAACAGAATTTTCTCCTTTTTTTTTTTTGATGGTTTTGTTCCACTGTGGTGGTTAGGACACAGGTGCAGATGGCCAACTGTGATCTGTTGCTACACTAATAAGATGTTTCATTATATTACAGGTGGGAAAATGGTAATGATGTGTATGCAGATTATTAACTCTGATTTTTGTGATTACACTAATAAGATAGCAACATGGGTAGTGGTAGAAATGAGACACATTATGGATAGAAAAGGAGGTACTAGCTTAACAGAATTGCTGACCAAGGTAGAAATTAACAGGGCAGTGATGTCTTAAACATCAAATAAATGTATCAAGTCAGCAAAATCAGGGCAAATGTGGAAAGAGTAAACAGGGATGAGCTGTTTGTTACAGGGGGGATGAGGGTGGTGAAGAGGAGGAAATTTAGAGAGGAAAAACCAAATATTAGAGACAGTGAATCATACAACAAAGGCCTTTCAGAGGTGACAGTCAGGCAGCCCTGTTCCTCATGACCACAGCTCAGAGCATGACAATAAACATGCTGTTGCTCTGACAATATGAGTGTCCAGCTTATTTCTGTGGTCAGGATATACCTGGGGTGCTTTCCTTTCCACTGGCAACTGGGTTCCTTAACAGTGATACTAAAGATGCTGTTTAAAAAAATAAAAGAAAATATATAAAATA
>NW_009623426.1:0-29843 GCF_000690535.1 Cariama cristata
AGCAGGGTCTGCTGTGAGAGAACAAGGGGCAATGATTTTAAACGAAAAGAGGGTAGATTTAGACTAGACATAAGGAAAAAATTCTTTACCATGAGGGTGGTGAAGCACTGGAACAGGTTGCCCAGAGAGGTGGTGGAAGCCCCATCCCTGGAGGCATTCAAGGTCAGGCTGGATGGGGCTCTGAGCAACCTTATCTAGTTGGCGATGTCCCTGCTCACTGCAGGTGGATTGGACTAGATGACCTCTAAAGGTCGCTTCCAGCCCAAATGATTCTATGATTCTATAGTTGTTGCTAAATGAGGAAGGGCTAGTACTACCCATCACGTTACTGATGCTGATTAGTATGTGCTTTCTGAAAATCTGCAGAACAGCCGAACCCCAAAGTGGAGCGACAGGTAAAACCAAAGTCAATACTGAAAGTCACTGAGCCATGTAATACTCTGTGGGGTAGCCATAGGTGTCATCCCAAAACGGAGTGGGGAAATTTGGCTCAAGATTCTAAGAAATTCAGGTCTCTTCAGAGCGTGCCGTCTGAAGTCCCAAGGATGTGTGTCCCAAACACTTACTAAATGATACAAAATATCGTTTTGTATTGCTGAGTCTCACAAAAGAGCTGTTGGGGGCATCTGTGCTCAAATCCAACTGCTTCAGGGATCTGCTGCTCATGTCCAAAATGGGCAGCATGCTTGGGCGGTGGTATTCCTCTAGAGGGTCACTGAAAGAGCTGCCTGAGGCATCTGCTGTCTCAGTTATGCACCTCCAGGTGTGTGCTAGCTTGCTTGAGGATGATGTCCCTAGGGTATCTGCTGAGGGAATAGAGAAGCTGATCTGCATTTTTCCAAGAATGTAGAAGCTTTCATTCTTTTATAGAGAAAAGAGGTGATCAAGAAAAAGTACAAAAGACATAGAAAACTCCTAAAGCGTACTTAAATTGCCTTTTATGCCTTAAGGAAGCTTCTTAGCTTGGAATCAGCTTTAGCTTTAAAAAAATTACTACAGTGGAAATACACATCACAGTAGGGCTGCAAGCTGTACTAACCTAGAAGAGCAAAACCATGCACTGTTAAAAATTAGGAGAAAGGTGGACCTGCAAGAGCAGTAATACATCACCATAGAAAAAGGCCACCTCATAGTAAAATGGTCATTGTAAGCAGCAGTTTTGCCCCTGAGGATTTGGTTTCACACTAGTATGAAAACGTTCCATTGAACTGGCAAAATACAATTAGGTATTAGAATGTCACTTATCAAGTATGACTAACAGATAATCGGTCTTGCGGCCTTACACACCAGGAAGTGGGATATAGAAAGTTTTGGGGCATTTTTGTGTTGGTTTTTTTTTCTTTTTTCTTCCCCCCCCCCCATCAAAGACACCCACCCTTTTCTCATTTCACTTCTGATTTCTTTTACGGCAGATCAGCCAAATTCTAGTGCAAAATCTAATTGCTTGGGTTGCAACAGGTTCTCTAGCATTTGTGGAGAAACACTGTATAAAGCAAGCTTGTAGTGCTGGCTCTGTAGTGACATTATTAACTCTTTTTTTCTGCTACAAATCAATCCATAATTTAGTGAAAAGAGAATAAAATCTCATTCACACTTGCACAAAACAAAAGAACTCCAAAAAACCCAAAAAAACCTGCAAACCTACAAAAAATTTGCCACCCTCGGTTGCTGTGTGCCAAAAGGTGTCTGGGATGACTGACTCATCCATTTGAATAAGGCAAGGACTGGTAAGAACCGGAAAAGAGCAGAGAATATTTTACAAATTCTCCCTCAGAGAAGGAAATTGATTTTAGGGAGAGATTACAGCCTGAGCAAAATCACAATTCCCTGTTCTCTAACTGTATTATCTTAATTCGTTCTTCCTAGGTGCACAATTCTACATCTGGCTTTCTTAAAAAACACTTCATTAGAATAGATTCTCATAAATAATAAACTACATCATTATATACTGTTTCACAAGTTTGTTATTACATCCACAGACCTGCTCAATAGTGATTGTAAATTTTTATATAATTGATGTGTTACACAGTTTTCAGCATTTAACAGATCCTTGCTAAAACAGGCCTTTTTCTGAGATGTGAGATAGTAAACATACCTTGCATTATAAGTGTATTTAAATACCATGTAGCATTAAGACATATATTGTATAAAAAAAAGATACGCTGTTTCTGAAAACTGGTAGTCATCACAAATAGCTCCATAAGGTTTGATGAGACACTCAGGCTAATGCTCCATTGGTTTTACACTGCTAGCCTTTATTGGTATACTCCATCGTATCAAATTTCTGCACACTTACTGCAGCTGTGCTGGTTTTGCTTCCTGTGTATGGACACAACATTAGTTTTCTTCCACCTGCCTGGAATTTTCTTCTGTTCAGGGTTATGTTCGAGCTTTAAATACTCATCTTAACAATGTTAATAGCCTTTCATATTAAGGAACTGGAAAATATTTTGTTGTGATATGTATTAATAGCTGATAATATTAACGAATTCTAATATTCATATTATCATTCTTCCTTTATTAACTTTCATGGTTTTCCTGCATCTTGTGCTGTGCTTACTCTAAAATGGTCAACCTTGATATGGTTCCTTAGAACAATTCATATTGGCCATGGTCTACTCTCTTTCTTGAAAAGCCTCTGGATGAGAATACAAATACTGACATGACCTTAAGAGAAGTACAGCAGATAGGAATGTTTTTTCTAGGCCTGTGGTGGAGCGCAGCTGTATTTTACACCATGTGAAGGGGACATCTGTGTGCATAGTCCTCATGGTGGGTAAGCAGAAGAGTGTAGTAGAACCTATACAGCCTGCCCTTACAAGATTTTTGATGCTTGGGAAAGAAAAAAAAAAAAAATCAGCCAAACCTTCCTTTTCACTTAGTCCTATTACAACCTCTATTTATCCACTCTAGTGCAGAATTGAACGTGGTAACTGCAGCATTAGGACTCTGTCAAATGGTTGCATTTGCAACAACCAATAAAATTAAAGTAACTGAGAATGCAGTGACTTATCTTGCCTACAAATTGTATCTGTTCTGCCTTTAAAAGTGGGAATTAAGTCATCTTTCCAAGTCATTGGTAGAAGGCTAGGAAATTAAATTAGCAAAAAACCCAAAGTTTTTAAGGAGAGATACAGTGTATGTTGAAGCGTGGGGGAGTACGAAATGACTAACCACAACCACAAACCTAAGCAAGTCTTGGTCCTTCCCTCTCCTTTCTCTTTCCTTCTTCATCCGCCAGGCTAAACAGAAAGATACATACATATAAATGATATACTTTCAACAAAAAAAATAAAGAAGGAATAGTGAATGAAACTGGAGGTTAAGTCCTCCAGCTAAAAACTGGTGCAAATATGCTGCAAGGATGAGAATTTCACAGTAGAATTCACACATTAATACTTAAAACAGGGAAACCATCCTGAAGTCAGAGTTGTCTGCATGTATATCCATGCATCCTTTCTCTTATAAAAATCATATTTTGTTGATTTGGCTAACTTTCCTTCAGATGCTCCCTCACACTCCCAGACTGGTCTAATCCCAGCTTCTGGATGTAGTTCCATGATGGCCTATTTAAAGAGTCTTCCTCACTGCAAACCAGTTGAAAATAGCTGTTTCAGAAGAGTAGTAGAAACACTACAATTGACCTCAGATCACATCTAGACTTCCATTTTGAGCCTGGAAGTCTTGCAATTGTTAATAAGCTTAGTTACACATCCTGCTCTGCATCCACTACAAGTTTAGTTCAAAAGACTGCTACTCAACCAGGCAAAAGAAATATTTGCCTGTCTATTGAAATGAAACTACTGAAGGACTGGTTAACAGATTTTTGCAAAGCATCAGGATTTTTTGATCAAAATCAAATAGTTTTACTGCAACCACAGTGTAAGCATTCATGTAAACTGAGATGATTATGTTTAACAAACTGTTCAATACAGGGAAATTTTCCATGTGTTTTTATCAGTAGAACCAATCAGAGTGTTCTTTTACAAATACGCTTTGTTCTCTAGTACACAAATGTAACTCATTTTTACAGAAGAGTTATGAAAAATTCAAGCCAAGAAATTCATTCAGTTTACAGTAAGCAAATATTTTTGTGCTATCTTATGTTGCATCTGTTAACCAAAAATCGAGAGACTGGGCACAGTTCTTTAGCTTCAATTTTCTTGAGTGCAAGTGCAGTTGCATTTTGCAAAGTCTGTGTAGTCACTTTGTGCAGACAGTAAGTTTGTTTGTACAGCACAATGATTAGGATCTGGTCAACACAGAAAACAGAATTTCATACAGGATGTAATGAGGTCTGCAGACTTTATACTTCCAATACGGAAAGCAAAAGAATTCAGCTTTGCTCTTTAAACCCAAATAGGAGAACCACTTAGCTCATTAGCAAAGCCCACTCATAAGGTAATGAAAATGATGCATTTGGGCCCACCAAGCCACCTGTGTGATCAATTTTCAGAGCACAGTATGCAGGACATCACTGGTTTACATAATTTTATTTAAAATAAAATCTAAATGATTGATTAAATAATAAAGATCTGATATATAGGTGCAAAAATTAGTAACACATTAACAAAACAGATTCTAGGTCAAATTGTCTTTTAACAGAAGTGGGAAGTACTTTAGAATCAATCAATGCTTAGCGGCTCTTAACTACTTTGTAAAAAGCAGAATTTTTCAACTTGTGTCTTAATACGTGAAGTACTAAGCCGATTTTTTCAACTCATGTCTCAAAGCATTGTTACAGGTATGTAAAAACATCAACATCAAGTATTTTTGATTTCTTTCATGTGAAATTCCCCCTTCTGTATTAAGCCTAAGCCAAATGCTTCCTGGAAACCCCAACCTAAGTTTTGACAAATGATTACTTAAGAAAGCCCCAAATCAAGCCATATATATGTGCACGCTTTAGGTATACAATCAGGTGACAGTAATTTCAGGCTGCCTATATGGATTTATATAAAAATAATGCTATTATGTTGGTGTGCAGGTACTCAAACACCTGGTTTTTCTACTGTGTATGCAAAAAAAATGCCCATACTGCACTCTTACCTTTTCACATCCAAGAAGACACATGAGTTTTCACTAACCCATAGGTCAACAAAAATACTAGATTATATAAAGTCCATGTGCCAGGTTTAGTTTTTTATTCAATTTTTTCCTTAACTTTCAAGATACTTCTAACTGTTGAAGGAAATCCAGTCACTGAGGTAAAGAGAGAGTGACAGTGCACTTCAGTCAGTCATGCAGGTTGAACTGGAAAACTAGCACCAGAGTATCAGATTTTGTTTCAACCTTTTAAGTACTAGACTGAAATGCAAAGAATAACAGTACATAGGCTGCAGGCAACTGGTGTCACTAGGAAAAGAGCAAAGCCAGAGCTCAGCTAATTAACAGCTAACAGTCCTTAAACTGGCAACACAACACTAAACTGGAATTTCCCTGAAATAATTTGAGTAAAACTGGAATCTTTTAAGTGGCAAGAAAACTGCTGAAGCTGTGTCTGGTGTAGTCTATCTTTGGGTAAAACTGGAATAGAAATGACTCCAGACACTTTCAACCTATTTTCTCCTGTGTATTAATGGCTTTTCATTTCAAACTCCTTTAACTTGAACGACATTTGTCACACCTACTGAAAAAATTCAAGCATTTTCAGCACCACTTGGAAGAAGCATATGTAAACTGTTCATCTTTAGAGATCTTCCTACTGATCAGAAACTATTTGCAGCAGTTCAGCCTCTGCAGTGGTTCAGGCTTTTGAATTATTCTTGTCCCACCTAAAGAGCACTCTATAGCCTTTTAGGAGGATGAAATTTAGAAGCATTTTGATTACTCCATGACTTTCCACTGCTGTAACTCCACGTGGAAACTATCTTTTTGAAAAGGGCTCGCAGCATTATAACTGAATTGGCCACCTTCTTTGATTAGATGGAGTTGTTAAAACCAAAGTAAATGCTAGCTCAGGCCTTTAATCAATCTGTAAGTTTCTCTTAAGTACAATGCCTGCTACTCAACCTGCCTCTTGCACAACTTTTTCATTAACAAAATGTTTACTGCTCTTGCTTTCAGTATAACTGCACATAGTCCAGGCACATTTTTTGTTTCCTTTTTCCTCTTCTTTTAAACTCATAGCTAGGCAGTAGGATGTCAGATCTCCATGGGATTTTCTAGCAAAATGGCTTAAAGAGAAATCTTTGGGAAAAGCATAAATTAGCTTTTGTAGAGAAGTAAAAATTGATAGACCGAGAAGGAAATGTACTATTCTTTCATGAATTCCAGATTATCTGAAACGTGCTGTAATTTTACCAACCTTCGGGAAATTGTACGAGAAGATAAAATTAAAACCTTCAGTTAAAAAAGCCTGAGGTAAACTACTAACAATCTAGAACTACTTTTGTTATAGAAGTCTGCTAAACAGGAGAGACAAATTAAAATTGGATGTAAATTTTAAGGATTTAATTCTAATTTTATATTGAACATCTCCAAAGAGGGTTAAAGATTAATTTCAGTATGTCCTTGTAGACATGAAGTCAACTGGAGGTGTGATCGCAGTAAAACTGTGAGCAAAAATATAGCATATTAAGCAACACAAATCAAGAAAACAAAAATAGGTTTGTGCTGAGCTTAAAGACAGATGTCCTCCATTTCCCATGTGTTTTCACTGGTTTCCAGAGACTTGCTTCAGACCTTCAAATCAGAAATACGATTATAATAAACTTTTAAATGTCCAATTTGCTTGTGGCACTTTATGTCTTCACACCTGTTTTATGTTGAATCTCACTAAAGTCCTTTAAGTCAACAGTCAGTCTTTGGGAGAGAAGATGAAACATGGATTTTCATGCTAAGAAATAGCACATATTCCAAATTATCCATTTTTATAAGCAGCAGCTCATAACTGATGGTGAAGAACAGATATAGATCCTCTCACGTGTGCTTCAGGATTTCAGTGACAGCTCTAACTCTCAATGGAACAGGGTAAGTTATGGACCCATTGTTGGCTGCATAAACCTAATGTATGTGGAACAGCTGAGCCCTGGTACCCTGCCAAGATCTGTGCTGTTCTACGTGCACTAAAAAACCCCATATAAATTACTGTTACCTTCGCAACAGGCTCCCTCAGCCTCTGACCTCGGGAGTTGCTCACAACCACAATGAATTGCCCCAGCTTCTGTAACTGAGAGGGTGAACAGTGGCTGGATTACACTAATTTTTCCCATGACGTTGCTCATGGGTCAGTTGAAGATTGTCTCACTGAATTCTCTCTTCCAGCAGAGCTCTCTGGTGTGCTGTAGACCTGCTCTACAGAGCCCAAAGTAAGGGTGCTAAGCTTGGTAGAAGGATAAAGTAATGACGCAGCTTTCCAGGAGAGGCTGCAGACTGGACACATCATCTTCAGCATCAATTACCAACTGGGAAACAGCAGGCATCAGGTAAATGGGTACCTGGTGGTTTTCTCCCTGCTGCAGGCAGACACTACCACTAATCCAAATTCTGCCCCAGAACCTGTGATGTAAAGTTACATTTCTCTAAACTGATTTTGTACTATTATTTTTAGCTTCGCCTTTTTATTGTGTAGCTTTAAAAAAAGAAACAGCTGTTGCCTTTTCATCTCTTTAGCAAACGAGGATACTAACTTTGTATCAAATTAATTTCATATCAAATTAATTTCTTTTGAAGAATCCTGTTCCAAGTTCTTTAAAACCATTTCTGCTTGTTTCTGTCTCCTGATATGATCAAAGTACAGTATGACTAACATTGTCCTGAAAGAATTTTTCTAATTTCAGCTTCCATCTGTCTAAAGCAGCAGCAGATTGATGGCCTGTTACTTTTTACTCTGCTGCATTCCACTTTAATGGCTTCATCAGAAGGTGGCAACATCTGAAAACAAATCTTTAATTCAGTGATGTATGCTGCATGCTCAAACACCGGACTTTGTAGCACTTAACTGAAATGATCACCAGGTCTGGCTAACTTACTTTCAGCAATCTTTGCTCCTTGATATAAAACTCAAACACAAAGAAACACAATGCTGTCTTCAGAAATTAGGATTCAGGGGGCAGGGAGGGTTCTAAGCTGGAAAGTGTGTTAGAAAATGCGCCACTGAGTTCAAACATTTAACATGACCTTAACTGTTTTAAGCAAATTACATTTCAGGTGATAGGACATGTAAGAGCTGAACTCAGTAAGGTGAGTTTTGCCTTAGTAAAGCAGCACAGTAACTTGAAGATTGTCTAAGATGGACTAAGAACTATACTAAAGCCAGTTCAAGAAATGTCCCATTTCCTCTTCTAGAAAACAGCAATTAAGCATTTGATTTTTGAAGAAGTAGACAGAAAATTTACTGGTTTAGTTTGAAAAAGCCTCAAATAAATCAGAACCACTTCTAGCCCCTAACAGCACAGAATTTCTCACTGGAACATAACTGATTTTCAATAGAAAGGTGCACATGTTAATTCAACCAGCAGCACACAGGACAGAATATCCTTCAATGTGCAGCTGGGAGACAACACAAGCTTGACAACTTTCATTTTGCTGCTCATCTTAAAAACCTATTTTTATTACTGTTACAAACCTGAATGCAGCTGTCCTTGGAAAGAGTCTTAAATTTATCCAAGAGCCTGTAGTGACACACACATTGGAGAAAAGTAAGGGCAGTAAGTAGGTTTGCATAACTAGTAAGACTATCATCTCACTATGAGAAAGACATCGAGCTGCTGGAGCGTGTCCAGAGAAGAGCAACAAAGCTGGTGAAGGGCCTGGAGAAAAAGTCTTATGAGGAGCGGCTGAGGGAGCTGGGGTTGTTTAGTCTGGAGAAGAGGAGGCTGAGGGGAGACCTGATCGCCCTCTACAACTACCTGAAAGGAGGTTGTAGCGAGGTGGGCGTTGGTCTCTTCTCCCCAGTAACTAGCGATAGGACAAGAGGAAACAGTCTCAAGTTCCGCCAGGGCAGGTTCAGGCTGGACATTAGAGAGAACTTCTTCACTGTTAGAGCCGTTAAGCATTGGAATGGGCTCGCCAGGGAGGTGGTGGAGTCACCATCCCTGGAGGTGTTCAAAAAACGTTTAGATGTGGCACTTCAAGACATGGTTTAGTGCATTTAGCGGGCATGGTGGCATCGGGTATACGGTTGGACTTGATGATCTTTGAGGTCTCTTCCAACCATAATGATTCTATGATCTTACTGCAGCTGTAATTCCTTCTAGCTATATGAGTTTTGCTGTTTGTTTTTTTCTAAATCAAAACTTAACTGCTTGAGTTAGGCAAAAAGTAATTTATTGCCTGAAATAAATTTTCACAGTGATTTGTATTTCACAATGATGATGATGAATAGACAGTTGCACGAGGAAAAACAAAGTAGCGGAAAAGAAAAAAAAGGGGCAGTAATTTTGGACCTAGAAACAAATTACAGCAGTAGCTGGCTGCCTTACAACGTAAATGTCTCTCCTTCAGTACACTCCAGTAAGGAGTTCACAGGCAATCTCTGGGCCCAACTTATGCTTCTGTCACCACTCTTCCCTTGCAGAACCTGTATCTGTCTGCAGAAGACCACAGAGTCTTCCACCAGCACCTAATTCCACAGACGTGAGCATAACATTAAATTTTTAAATCAAATGCTGCAATTAAGTTGCAGGATATTGAACCCATGGTAGCAGAAGACATCACATTAAGAGTTATTTACGGATACCAACTTGGCCTCCAAATCTTGACAGAGCAAACGGTGACTTGGGAAGAGCCATTGTCTCCATACCCTGTGACACTGAAGAATTTCAACCTTGTGAGCTTCATTCATGCAGGAAAAAGACTCATGTAACCGATACATGAAGCCTCTTGCTTCTCTAGCCTCTTATTACAGGTCCTTTTTTGCTTGCACTGTGAAATTGCATCATGTTAAACAACAGCATGCAGCGTAACATGTGGCTTGACTGTGGTAAAAGTCTGACATAGTAAAAATAGTTGGCTGATAAAATGTGAAGCAGGACAGCCTCTGTTTATTATGAGTCATGTTCAACAATTGTTCTAATGAAAGCTAGAGAGAAAAACTTGGTGGCTTGGTTTTTTATTTCTTCGCCTCTCAAGTTCAGATAAAATAAAACATCACTGTTCAGCTGACCACATTATTGGCTTTAACACTTAAACAGTTTAGAATTATATCTGCAGATGACTATTGGTGTAACACCTCCATCTTACACGGTTCTGGTCAATCAAACGCTGCCTTCTTTGGTAAGTGCTCATTTAACAAGTTTTACCTGTGTCTAGTTTTTTCCAGGATAATAAAAATACAATGTATGGTTCGATATATTTTTAGAAGTGGGATGTTAGAGTGCTCTAGACTTCTTTTAGTATCTACAATACTTAGTGTGATTTTCATCTATCCCCAATGTTTCAAAAGAGATTTTCATCTATCCCCAATGTTTCAAAAGAGATTTTTTTTTCTTTTTTTTTTCCTTTTTTTTTTCTTTTTTTTTTTTTTTTTTTAAAGTATCACAGACTGCTGTGTTGGACTGAATCTGTCAAAGTTGCTAACAGGAAAGCTAGCAACAAAAATTGAAAATGAGATTGTATCTCAAATACTTGTAACATTTTCTTACCATCACAGTAAAGAAGTATACCTCAGTAAGGTATATTTGGCTGCAGCTATTTCAGCAATCTGAAGGAAGCACTTATTTTTTAACTCTGCAGGGATGCTTGAAAGTGGCTCAATTTATTTTTTTTGTTCTCTTTAATTCACAGGAAGAAGCAATACATTTTAAAAATGTTTATTCAGTTTCAGATATCTCTTCTAAAGATACCTGTGGTATATTCAATATATATCTTCCCTCATTCCTTCAAACACACTTAAGCTTTGAGGTAATTTAGGACAAAATATAAGAACACTTTTTAAAAATAAAAGCAAGAGATCAGTAAAAAAAAAATTTAGGCAGGATAAATAGAAAAATATTCTGTCTTCCTTTCACTACAAATAGTTTCAGCATAATGCACTTCAAAAAGCAAAATAATCAAGTCACTAAGTCCAAAATTAAGTGTATTTCTCAAGCAAACCTGACTTAAGCAAGCATTTCACCTGAGTTTACATTTCAGGGATTGGGCCCATAGCAATAGAGAAGACAAAGCATCCAGCGGCAGATCATCCCATGTCATTTTACCCCTTACTTAGAGGGGTACAGGAAAGATGGGGGGGAGGGTAAAAAAAATTTAAAAAAAAGAAAAATCAAACCTTGTCTTGCTGGCTCCATGTGGGCAAAAGATGATCACCCTCTATAGCAGCATCTCCATTCATATCTGTCAGCAAGTACTGACTGTGCCAGTATTATCTTATCTGCACAAAGGAACCTATATCCAGGGAGATTTGGGGAAATGTTAGCAATGGTGTCCTGCTGTCCCAGAGGGACCTTTCAGTTTGAGGAGTGTATTCTAGAGATGCAAGGCACTTGCTGGGAAGGCCTGAGATGAAACCTGTGAATTTAGAAGATGGTCCTCTGCCCATTCAATGAACGATAAGGGTATGCCACACCTCCTTTGTGAGATAATTCCAAGGGAACTATGATTTAAAATGTGGCATCTTCTGGCACACATGAAGATTATTCCTTTGGAAAGCGTGATTTCACTCTCTCATTTATATGCTATATCGGAAGACTGGAATACTTTAAGTAAGGTATTTTTACAATTGTAAAGATATGTTTTGGGAATGACATAGGCAATGCAATTTATAGTTCTTTAGGCTGAATGAAAAAAGCTAATCAGAGTCTTCATCGTCAAGGTATTCCTCTGCATTACTTAATGTTCGGACTGTACCTGAAAAGAAAGAAAGCTCTCTTAGTCCAGGATAAAAACAGAAAAAGCCTCACATTCTCAATGCTTGCAAACCAGCATCTGAGAAACTTAATTCCTCTATCATATAGAGATTTTAGTGCTACACAGATAGGCCTGTAGACCTGGATCTCAAAAGTAGGCCTAAGCCAGTAATCACACCTCCTACATGTGAGATTTAGTCTGTTGGTGACCTTCAAGAGCCACCTTCTGGCTGCTTCAAACCTGTAGAGCAGAGCTGGAACTCTTCAATTCTATTTCCTGTATATATTACCTTTAAATTGCAAAGGAAAGGATGGGTGAGTTGGTGGAAGAAATGGTTTTATTCGGAATGCCTGTTAAAATCGAACACATTCTACCTGTTCTCTCCCCTCCCTCTTTTCTCACCTAGGTTTCTTCCTGAATAAATATTTCTTAGATCTACTTATAAGCTTTTACTTTTGAAGGATACTAAGCAGCAAACAGCAGTATTAAAGTGTATTCACCAGACGTGCAGCAGTGCCTGGAGAACTACATCTGCCTTTGGGACTGTACAAAGATACACAGCATGGTTTTTTTGTGATAGATGATTATTTGCCTATAGATTTTCAAATATATGGGTATAAGAATATGGATTATATATAACGCATATTATATTGTACTACTGAGAGCCTGGAACCACAAGATCCTAGTCAATCATAGCTTTGCAATAACACATTAAAACAAAATATTAAAAATATCAGGTGCAGACACAACAAGACTGACATAATTCACAGAAGTGATAACCATGTTATGTAGACTTCTGGAAGAAGAAAAATGAGTAAATTTAAAACTGATCTGCTCAACTGTTTTGATAGAAGAAATCTACGAGAAAAAAGTATTTTCTTCCCTTTTTGAGTAGGAGAAGCAGCGAAGGAAGAAAGGAAAGGAAAGAAAGAAATTGTAGAACCCTGTGCTCAAGGGGCCATACTTCAAGAAAGGACAAATCCCATTTCTTCTGTATAACAACTGCTTCCTTGTTCAGCACAAAATGATACAATCTTTTTGCATTGCTATGACAGGACTTTAGTAACTTTCATTTCTGAGAATATATTCAGCAATGATGACATTTAAATCTGTGTGTATACACGTAAAACACAAAATTGAACATTTAAGGAGAGGCCAAGCAAGCTTCCTTGGATAAAATAAAATGTTTTGTAGATGGACTATGATAGAAGCCATATCTAAATAAGAACAGATTTGAAACTGGGGACAGGAAGACTACTAATACAGGACTAAATCGCTGAAAAAGAACAATCGTTTCACTAATAGACATTAGAAACACTGAAATGTAGAATCAATAGACACAGAAGAATAAAATGACTAAAAATAACCAAGGAAATACAAAGTAGAAGAAAGTACACAGATCAGTGGTACCACAGAGATTATAAAAGGCCAAATTAAGACAGAAAAACAAACAAGGAAGCTAATACTGAAATTGCAGTTAGACTGAGAACACCAGCTCTTATATCAAAGCAAACAAGAAAAGATAGTGTGTGAGAGTACCAGAGACGGGTGATAGAGGAAGTGACTAAGGATGAAAAATCAGTCAGAAACAGAATTAATTTAGAGGGAGTGAAGCAAATGCACCAGAACTAGAAGGTTAAGTTCAGAAAATGCTATCAGAAAATGAAACATTAATACAGTTATTAGGGACATTAGAACAGAGAATACTCCTGTATGAAGTGCCTACAATTCACAGGGAAAGATGAAATAAGTGCTCCTAACAGGGATTAACTAACATTGGAAAAAAATATGGAAACAGAAGAAATTCTGCCCTTCATTATAACTGCTTTCTTCATCATCAAAACTGATGGAAATAAATTGTCAAGGTTTTCTGGGAAATGCTGATACTACCTCTATCAAAAAGCTGGACAGTATCTTTGCTGCAAGTGCTGTTCTTGGCCTTCTAAAGCCGCAGTCAGCTATTCCACCATTTAATTCCCATAACTGCTAACCACCCACAGGCTAGCATTCCCTCTGTTCTTGCTAGCCCTGCAACAATACAGTTGCTAGACTTCATATCCCACTGATAAAAACATAGACAGAGCTACAGCTTGTTCGTAATTTCTCATTTCATGTGTAATTCACCTAGGGTTTCCACCTTAACTTCAGCCTCCTGAAAGCTACAGGTAACATTAATTATGCAACACTGAACAATTCAGTCTTTGTTCAGCTTTTTAAAATACCCTTGTATCTCTAACTCTTTTGGACATGGACACCATTTTATTAGGAGAGATGAACGCAAGTGGGAGGCACTGATACTATTTTCATAAACATCTGAAAGCATTCTTTCTTTATTTCTCTATTAGAGAGTCACTCAGAGAGACATAGGAACAAGAAATTAAAAAAAAATTAGCAGTAAGAAAATAAAAGGGGAGCATCTGTTGGTGTTTGTTTTGCTTAGTCTGGAGGAACAGACAGGCATAAAGGGGAACATACCACACCGTTTTACTCTCATATCCTGTCCCTTGTGGTATACTGCTTTAAAGTAGTTTCCATCCCTGCTTTCTTTCTGTCTTTCCACTCTGAAGGTCCTGTCTGCCACTTCCTTCCCTTCCCTTACTATTTCCACATCTTCTGAACTCTTTTGTCTCTTGCTGACACAAAATGGCATTTTCTGTGAAGTCAGCAACACTGAATATGATAAACCACAGGTCTCTATCACAGCTCTGCATAACTACCTCTCCCAAGTGAGCCCTTCTAAACACAACTTTTAGTCCACATAGCTCCCAAGTGGTTTTGATGGCTATCAACATATTGGTATTTGGTCAAAATATTAAGTGTTCTCTAAAAACAAAAAGTGTATCAAAATAACATCAGAAATACCTGCACTCTGTTTCTTCTTAAGTAGGGAAGCGCAAGCTGCATTGGTTGCCATGTCTAAAGCCAGTTTCTTCTCATTGTTCTTCAGATCTGTTCTTGCCCCTTTATAACAGAAAATTTTCATCATGAATCACTGTCCCAGCTATTTCTTGAGCAATGGTATTATGAGTTTCAGTAGCACAGACAGAATAGTAACAGACAAGGGAATCTCATCTGTAGACTGCTCTGAAGCAGATGAAAAAGCTATGGATGCTCTTCGATAAGCTACAGTTGGCTAGGGAACTCGCTGGCTGCTCTCCCTTTCCAGGAAGCAGATGTCATTGCTGTTCTGGGGTTAAGTGCCTAATTTTGTACGCAAAGCAGGATGAAATTTATCTTGAGCAGGTGAGATGTATTTCCAAACAGCTGCCAGCATTTTCTGCAAGTCTTATAAAGTCAAGCAGGTAAGCTGGCTAAGGACTGTACCTGGGTTACAGGAAAACACTTAAAAAAAAGTACAGTTTAATAAACATTCAGAAACCTAGTCTGCCACACAGATTGTTGAAACCTTGGTGAAGATCTTTACCCTTTGCCAGCAGCATCTCTACAATATCTGCATAACCTTTCCATGCAGCAGCATGCAAAGCTGTGTCTCCCAATTTGTTCTGTGGAGTTAGAGGGAAAAGTAACAGGATTAAAATACAGCAAAAAAACTTCCAGTTTGTACCAAGGATGAATAACATCACACCTCTACTGTCAGGGTCTGTTGGTTTAACCTACCTGTTGGTTTAACTCTAGGTTTGCCTGGGTAAACAGAACATCCACTATATCTGCAGAAAATGGGGCCGGGGGGTGGGGGAGGGAATAGAGAGAAAAATTTAGTGGAAATAAAATAGGCTTTTCTGCATTCATAGTATAAATTTTGGTTAAGATTCAATGAAAAAGCAATCCAATCAGCTAATGAAAATCTGTAACAGTCAGACTGCGTTGAGCAAACAATCATTAGTCACAAAGAAATGCTACTGCATAAAACATCCAAAACAATACAACACTTCTCTTTGGTCTGTCCTTCTTCCCACTCTGCTTCCAACAGTTATGCCGATTAGAATGCCCGCTTCAACAGCAACAACAAAACACACAGAACTTGAGGGAGCTAAACCACCCTTCTAACTTTAACTTTTCTTTTAAAAAAACCTAGAATGACATTTTAAAAATTCTGGTTTTATTATTTAGTCCTGCAATTTTAGCAATCAGTCTAACAAGCAAATCTAGAAAACCAGAGATCAGTCATTTCAAATTAATCCTCCGATACCTTTGTGGCCTCCATGGCATGCCCAGTACAGAGCTGTGTTCCCAGCTTTGTCTAAGCCATTGACCCCAACTCGATTATCCAAACACTCTCTCAACCAGCTTAGGTTGCCTGAAAGACAAATTCAGTTTTGATGATGTATTTTTTCTTTGAGAAGTTAACAGAGTCATTAAAGGCACATAGTTCTTTCTGAAGGGTATTGGTCCTACTATGAACCTAGGAGGACAAAAAGTGATTAGCAGCAGTACTTATAATTTATAAAACAACCAGTTCAAGTCATACCAAACATCTTTTCTTTCAGTCCCAGAAGATCTTTAGATCCCTATGTAGTTAAATGGATGGTACCAAACTCTTTTTCTCTGTATACAATCACAGAGTGGCAATTCTACCAGGCTGTAAACCAGCTCAGCTTCTGAGAGCTGCAAGACTTACTAGATAACTCGTTCAAGATAACAGACAATCAAAACAGACAAGACATCTTAATTTGAAATACATTATTATTTTGGCAGAAAACAAACAAATCATCCTTTAGCCTTACACAACTAAAATCCAAATCACACTTACCACGTTTGGCAGCTTCATGCAGTGGGTTATCAATAGACTCAGCTTGCTCTGCCACTGAAATGAAAGAGAGAGTAAATTCTAACTACTTCTGAAACTGAACAGATATTTGACACCTGTGTGGAAATAAAACTTTGATTTACTCCAGAAGAACCAGTGATACATATTTGATTCTAATGTGAAAGAGCATTTGTGAGTGATGAGCTAGTCAGATGTACTTCAATTTCCCATGCATGGAAAAGCAATTCAGAGAAGACCTTGTGAAAATTTCAAAGAACAGCATCAAATTGATTAGTGGTTGCAAGCCAAGAGGAATCTGGCATATTTCATTTCAGTTGCTACCTCCTTTTCTACACTTGTAAGATGGTTTTAAGCAGCTGCATGTAACTAGGCTTTCAACCTACAGGTTGCCACCTGTAGTTACGAGTAAATTATTTCCAAAGGGTCTCTGAAGGGTAACTAAAGAAATCCACTGTCAATAGGCTTCCTATTTGTTTTACAGAGATTTTTTATTTTCCCTGGAAAACTTTCAGGAGGTCTGCAAATCAAAACTGCTTAAATAATAACATAAGGATGGACAGATTGAAGTTCAGGCTTCTGTAGATCTTTTCTTCATCCCAAAAGCTTTAGGTTTTACTAGACAGGAGCAGCAAACAGTTCCTGGTCACCGTGCTGTTGCAACAGCAAAAAGAAACTTAACAGCACTGTGAAACAGTTGGAAGTGCGACTATGATCTGCAAACTCTTCTATAAAAGGTTTTTTAGGTGGAAAACCCTGTGACTACTAAGGGTACAGGCAAGTAGGACAGTGTATAATTTGAGATGAGTAGGCTCTCTCAGCCTTTGCACTATGGCTTGTTACAGGAGGCAGAGAATGTAAAAGGGTATTCCTCAGATCCAACTGTTACTGTAATCAGATGCAATGCAAGCAAATATAATGTGAACCAGTTACCAGAAATAAAAGCCTCAAGATTGGTGTGGCCTATCCAGATCTTTTCTTACTTTGGTGTATTCTCCTCTCACAATGCTTGTAATTGCAAGATTTCACATGGTTTATCTCTCCAGTTGTGAGTAAAATGAAACGCAAATGCTAAATTCTGCTATTTCAGTTTAAAAAAATCTGTGCAAACAGCGAACAGAATCCTAAAGCAGAGTGGGAGAAGCTAGTCCCAGAGCAGACAGCCATCACATAAGCAAAACATGCTAGTCATATTAAGCACTGCTCGTTGTACACAGCTGAAAGCATTAACACTAACAACACTGTCTCAAAAGCCTAAAAATAACTTTGTCTTTAGAAAATTCTTGTCAGAAGTTCAGTAATAAGTATTTTTAACGCATATAACACTGACTCTGTCTTCATCAGCTTTTTCATTCCCAGTCTTTTCAAACATGTTCCTTCAAGTGCAGCAGATAGAGCACAAGACCCCAACAGAGTCTCAGTAGTTTCAGGTCTGTCTCCACCTTTTGCAAAAAAGTTTCAAAAGAACACAGGAGATTGCAGTGCTTCAATGGTTAAGACCAAACCTAGGCGGTCCTAATGGAGGCAATCACCAGAAGGAGGTCTTTGGATATTTTGTACAGTTTGTCTAAATCAGAAGACATGTTCCTGGTACTCTTCATTCTCAGGGTTTGCAGAGCCTTCTGTTCTGCTTACACACAGAATTTTTGCAAACATGCTGACAGAGACACTACCACCCCACATCCCCCAGCCCAGCCTAAAATGGAAGTTAAACTATTGCTCAGATAACTTTTCAGTAAAGCACTCTGGAAGCAACTTTTCCAAATGATCTCAATGGGAACACAAAGTGAATTAGTAAATTGTTGGTTTTATTTTAAATACAGCACACTTCAATGTTCAAAAGAAATTTGAGTGTAGGTAACAAAGTGTAAACTATTCTTCTTGTATACAACAATGACAACCTCTGGCAGATGACAAGAATTCGATGCCATGGTCCCAATAACTGCACCATAGGCTTCTATTCATGTATTTCTACTAACTACAAGTCAGGGCATGGATTCATAGCAGTGCTACCATGCCTAGTGAAGAAGGGACAACATGAAGCAACCACAGTTACTAACGTATTAACAGTTTTGACAAAATCTGTCATGTAACACTGCCACTCTGCCTACATTCCCTGGGAGGACTTGGAAGAATTGTGCTGTGCTGTCTATCTGGCTTTTCAAAGTGATTTTAGTTGACTCTGAAAAAGCAATTTCTATTCTATTCAGTCCAAACAGGTATGTGATACTTAATATGGTGCAATCCCCAAGAAAACAATGTTTTCTGTGGCTGAATATATTCATTAAAAAGCAACAAACGGCAAACAAAACAGCCCTCTTTCCTAATCAAAGGAGGTCTACGGAACTGCTCATAATCTGTTTTAGGTTCCTGTCCATATGCAGGTTTACTTAACAATTCCAGCATTGATTATCTATTTCTGTTAGAAGCCACCCAATGCAGTGTCAGACTTCTTGATCTCAAAGCTACTCTAAAGGCTGTGGCTGCCCACCCTTAGGTCTACTTAAAAAAAAGGCAACGTATAGACTGAAGGAATACAGCCAAGATACGCTAATGAGATGATCTTAAAAACTGCAATACTTTCATTGAGGGTATCAAGAATACAAGCCTATCAGTTTCATGTGCCGTCTGTAACACCATCCTTTAGATCCAAGTGTTCTTCCCCTCAAAACTAAGAACATCTACTACTGTTATCTGCATAACCAGAAACATGAACATTTGACAAACTCAAGCTTTCTTTAGGTTATAAAAACATAAGACAGCCTGTCCACTGTTAATGTACAGTGCTGAATGGTATTGCAGATGTAGTCTGAAATACTCTGGTAAAGGACTGTTAAACGCCAGTACTATGATCAGTTTTTGAAAATAAGTGTATCAGTCATTTTTATTTAGTGATCTCCTTTGATTGTGACTGATCTTACCAAACGAAAATATTTTAGACATTACCATAGTTGCTTGGAATTAGTCCAGTTCTCCCTTTGCAAGTTCCTTTCCACCAATTTGTATCACTCTGCAGAGACAGCAGAAAATACTTTAGATGGGATATGCTACATGTCAGAAGTATTCAGTCTGTATGAGGTGTCTTAGACTCACCATGTCCGAGATGTAAATGATATCTCCTTCTTCAAAGTACAGTTCATCTGGCTTTAAAAAAAAAAATTAAAAAAGGAAGAGTAAACAAAAATCTGAATGTGTGTACTTAGGTAAAACAAGTACCTGGATAAAGTAGAGTACATTCAGCTTTTCTCTCAAAAGAATCATAACTTACATTTTCTAGCAACTGGAAAACAGCCTGGCAGTCTTTCATACTGTAGTTTGACTTGCCTAGAACTAACTTTTCGGATCTGTGACCTTCCTGACAAGTAAAGAAAAAGACTGTGGCCTTTCCAACAGAGCACTGCACAGCAAAAGCAGTGAAACGTATCTCGAGTTTGTTAACTTCATCCCCTTTTTGGTTGGTACCAGTTCATCAAATCTCTTAGTTCTCAATTACTTTTGTTGCCTTTGGAAGAAAAGAAAAAAAGCACTTAGATTGTTGATCTTAGGTTGCTGGTAACTGACACTGGAGAAGAAAGCACAATGCTTTTAGAAGAGCTGGACTTAAAAAAGGAGACTGACTATTAATCAGGCAGTTTTAGTCACATTAAGAACTGATATCCATCAACAGGCTTTTTCATTGAAAACATACTACAGTAAGTCTAATAGGCCAACTCTAGCAGAACTGAAGAAATTTTATTATAGACAAGATTAAAATTAAGCTTGTCAAAACCCTAAAATCTAGATATACTTACCGTTCTGGGCTCAAATGTATACAGGGCCCTGAACACTTTAACTTGCCCTAAAAAAAGAAAAAACCACACAGTATCAGTATCATGCCTTCCACACACAGCATACACATACAGCCCTCAAATCCAAATAAATTCTTTTCCTTAACCCTTAAAACTGCTTGCTGAATGAATTTGTGCTATGCCTCTGTCAATGAAAACCCTGATGAAAAGACTCAACCCAGCAGCACAGTTTCTGAAGGAAATGGGCCAATGTAAGCTGCCTCTTGTGCATACCTAACACAGTCTTCATAGCTCACTAGGCAAGTCAACTAAAGTGTTGTCATCAATTTCTGAGGAAAAGTGTAGTTTCAGTCATATGCACCCCCCCACACCCATACATGTTGTATATACTTTTATTTGTCAAATGATACAGAATTAAGGAAAGAATAAAGAAATAAAACAATGACCAATGTCTGCAACATGTTCTCATACTTACTTGTAGTTGTTACTGATTAGGAAAATAATGCAGTAGCATGGAAATCGTTGCTTTTAAGCAAAATGACAAATGGTCACCAAGTCCTATTTATGGAATGTATAACTGCCATGGTGTTCTGTTCAGATGCTTAAAATAAGCTATAATATTTACAATTCCACTGAGTGGGCAACGTTTATTTTAATAGAACAGTTTTGAAGAGACTATCAGCAGCATCCAAGCCAAGAAAATATAACCTTAATGCAGAGGGGTACAAATTTAAATGCATGAACTGCAGAGGAAGGATCTCTATATTTTATTTTTTTTTTTAATTCTATAAAGGTACATTTCAAGAGCACCGAGCAGAAAGTATAAGATGAGTACAGGAGAAGAAACATGTATCTTACATAATTTTATCAGCTGAACTGCTGAAGTCCACTAAACTCAATGGAGAAATATATTATGCAGACTGTTGTATTGGTATCTTTTAAATATCTGAAGTCTTAAGTATGTAGGTTTGTTTAATTTTAAATATCTTAAGCATGTAGCTGTATTTCAGGTTCTTACACTATACTTTACATGTTTATATAAGTTAACTTGTGATTGAAGCACTATTTAGTCCATCAGGACAATACATTATTGAGACAATACATTACTTAGCCCAAGCTATTTTGTATCCTCAGAGAAACGGATGAACTTACTGCCAAAAGTTAGTACTGTACAATAAAGTGTGCATATACAAAATCTTGTCTAGTATATTATATGGAGAGGAGTGAGAGAGTAGGTTTCCTTATGTCTCAAGAATAAGCCTTTACCTTTCTGTAAAGAAGAACCACTACTAGAAATTTTTTTGCCCGATATTTGCTAGATGTACTCTTCGTTACCCCAGTATTTAAAAGTCTACCCACAATAGCGATCATTTTAGAAAGTTAACTTAAAGGCTTTAAAAATGTCAGTCTAAAAGTATATATGCTGACAGGCTTGAGAAAGGAGGATGGGACTCAACTGTATAAGCTGCCATTTTGCAACACACCCCAACCTCTTGGGGTGGCTTTTAAAAGATGTTTTCAAATACTTCTGGACATTCCTGAGCAAGAGCCATGCCACAGCACATGTTTATGAAGTGATATTTACCAAGACATAACTACTAAGCAGAACATTTCTGTAGTTCTCTGTCTCAGGCTTTTTGAGGGCTAAGTGTTATGTAAAAGTATAACCATAAAATTAATCTGTGTAAACTTTCTAGACTGCCAAATGCATGTAGACACTGTATATATGATTTTTCTTCCAATTTGTTGCTATCTCGCATGCTCCTCCCAGATCTTATTTTTTTAAGAACACCACAGAATTTCAGTTTGGCTTTACTCGTTCTCTCTCTCACACAGCAGCTATTTCATAGACATAAAAGCTCCAATACTTCTCAGACCTTCGCCTCGGAAACTAAATACTTGCACTGTGGCAACAACTAAAAAGGATGAAACCTCTGTTCTGCTCGTTACCCGTAAAGAAATTATGAACAAGGACAGTAGACAGTAATGTGTTCTAGATTTAACAGCTTCAGAACGAAATGTCTCAACTGCAGCTGGGGAGAAGTCAAACAAAAAAAGAAAAGGGGAAAAAAAAAAAAAAGAAAAAAGAATGAGATGACAAAACAGGATGGGTGACAGAGTACTGTCCCTTCTCCTTGGCTTTCTTACACAGACGACAGAAAGATGAAGACAGAACTGCACACTGATGACTCTGGTGACTTTAATCATCACCCACCAATTCTCAAGGTTTTATGTAAGTAAAAGGAGGAAATGGACAACAAAAGGGAAGAATAAGAATTATTAAAAGGGGAAATGAGAAGATGGCAGAAGACACAGAAAAGCAACAAATATAGATTTGTGTGTGTTGTGTGTTTCCTGTAGTAATGTACTATATCTGTGTCAACAAGTTTTCTAAAGCTATCACACCCTAAGAGGAGGAAAAGAAAAAGTGAAACACTGATGCCGATAAAAGTATTGCTGACATGTTTAAACAAAAGGCAATTAATGGTTGTTTTGTTTTGCCCTTTTTTTTTTCCCCCAATTCCTTACAACTGAAACAGAGAGTTACTTCCCCAAATGTCAAGCTATCGTGTCTCAACACATTCTAAAACATTTTCCTGTGATGAAATACAAAGTAAAGATTTGCATCGTCTGGTTAATTTTACAGTACCTTATATGGGAGTTAAACATTACTCATTACTGGCACCAATCTTTTAAATATTTCTTGATAAACAGACATTAAGCCTGGTTATGTTGCTGCATTTAAAAGCTAAGAACAACAGGACTTTAGCGCTTGGCATGGCAATTATTTGTGCCAAATTTTAATGCAAAAAATCAATCTAGATTTAAAATACCAAAATGTAAGAATGCAAAGGGTACATTAAACTTGAATCCCTGTTCTGCAAATACTGACAAATTGTGTTTACTAGGCACATGAGTGCCTGTAATCACTTGACGTATTTTTATCTAGCGGTGCCCATCCCTAGGCATGCAGACAGACTTAGAATTTGCATCGGTGGGTGTCCTTTGGAACAAGCAAAAGTTAGAAAGCACGAGGACCTCGTGT
Organism: Cariama cristata; assembly: GCF_000690535.1. Classification (NCBI taxonomy): domain Eukaryota; kingdom Metazoa; phylum Chordata; class Aves; order Cariamiformes; family Cariamidae; genus Cariama; species Cariama cristata. Next base: position 23,351 of record NW_009623426.1, read on the forward strand.
GCTCCCCCTTACTACCATCTCTCCACTGTGAACAATATTGTAAGATTCATGTAGGATGGAGAACTAATGCATTAGCACTGACTTGAACTCATCAAAGTTGACAGACTGCACCTCCCCACCATGTACTTGTAGGGGACAAAAATAACTAGAATACAGAAGATGCATGTACCTTTTTAAGATTTCAAGGCATCAGGCAAACATTAATGACTTCATCCTCAGCATGACTAATGAGGGGAGTATCCCTTTAAAAACAAAGGAAACGGAGGCACAGTGCAGTGATGTGTCCCACAATAAATCTTTTTCTCAGTGGAGGGACAAATTTAAATGGTTCCTCTCTTCAATCCCATACTTTAGCCACAACGCTGTCTTTTCCCTTCTCATGGAATTTGCAATAAAGATGTGCAAAACAACTATTTGACAAATAAAAAAAGGCACTTTATTACATACACTAAACCGATATAAGTATTATTAGCATACAAACTCCCCAAGCCACAATTTGCCAAACCCTCTCTCAGCAACACAACAGGGTAAAGGAGTCAAACTAATGATTCTCCCTCATCAGCAACATAAAACAAATGGCTTCATCAGGCTGGGCTGATCTCATGCCCTTCGAACTATTTTGGATAACTTCTCCTGCTTTTATGAGGAAAATAAACAGGCAACTTACATTTCTGGTATGATCTTCTCCCAGCTAAGTGCATGAAAGTGAAGAAACTGAGGTGCTAAACAGTAACAACAGCTTAAAAAAATGCAGCTTCTGATACGTACTGACCTCAAACAAGCTCACTACTGTGCTTTGTAATACAAAGTCATAAAAAAGACCGTTTTCTCAAAAGACTACAAGCTTTTTGTTTCCTCCTAGCAATTTTGAGGTTTATTTTTAATTAATTGCAGTATAATTAACAGAAGATTATTTCCAAAGAAGTGCTAAGTGTTTTTGCAACAAGGAGTTACTGTTTCTCTCACATTGATGCTTTTTTCCCATTTCCTTTCTCTTCTTTTACCCCAGCTTCTCTATACTACCATAGAAACTAGCATTAAAATCCCCTCTTTTACTCAACTTGGCATCAAAGCATTCTCTGCTTTGCTCTTATTTGCTTTCATCTGTTAAAGAAAAAAAAAAAAAAAGGAGAATAAAAAGAAGACCCATTCCTGCATAGTATTACCTGTTTAGATATTTCAGTTAGGCTCAACTTTGAGCACCAAAGGGGAGGGAAAGCAATTTCATTGGCTGTCAATTTATATTACTTTCTCAACGAACAAAAAAGTACTTGGTGCAAAAGACACTTATTTTAGTTAAGAAAATAATCATGGCAGTAAGGCAATGTTCACAGGAGCTACCAATGCTTGGCCCCAGTGGACTGATATGTGTCTTTTGTCAGCATTTCACACCCTGCTTCACCTGCCATAGACAGATACAACCAAATCTCATTGATGCAAACAAGGTTCTACAAATCAGACGTTGATCCTGGTGCAGCATCTTTTCATTAGCTGTATTAGAGTGATCAGCTCTAGACCACCAAAAAAATCAGAGTAATTAACTTCCTTTAGATAAACAGACTCACTAGGTGTCACAAAACACTATCAGTGCCTGTAATATAGAGAAAGGAATAATCTCTGTGTCCAGAAAATCAGAACGGTCATGGTCGTCTACAGACAAATCAGAAAACTTCAAGTCTATCAACTCCTATAACTGTTCAAGCTAATCCCAGGCTGTCATCAGTCATCCTCCTGCCTATTCCCATAAGGTTGTACAGAAGCAGCTGAGAATCACGTAATCTCTCTCTTACCAACTTGACTGACAACAACTGCTTTGAATCACCACCTGTAACAAATGGACCAAAAAGAGAAAACACGCATAAGATTTGGTATGTGGGGAAGAAAAAGGACAGTGTGCATGTTCCAGGGTCTCCTCCCAGAGCATGTATAACTAGGAATATGAATTTTGATACACATTCAGATGAGTTTCTCTGAAGGACGCGAGAGGCATCTTCTGCCTGACCTCACAGAAAGCACGGTGGCGAAAGGACAGTGTGTTTGTTTTCTCAATGTTGGCTGAAAAACCTGCAAAGGAATTACACAACCCGGCAGTGTACACGAGCAAAGTGAAGTCACAATCTTTTGGTCAAATGACAGTATCAAAGGTAAGCTGTAGATCAGAATAATTCGTGATATGCTTGCAGTTTGCTTTAGTAAGTGAAGAGATGTTCATGTTATGATCTGTAGGTCTCTTAGGAGACGTGCAATTTTATTATAGAAGAACATTATGGCCAGACTGAAATATTTTTTTTCTGGCTTCTCAGGAACCGAAAAATAAGGTGCTTTACACTCAGACCTTCAAGTGGGAATACAAGTGGTGGAAACATCTTTTACAGGAGTGCAGCTTGTATCCTGGCATTTTGCCTGCAGGATCTTGCGAAGATATACAACAGAGTACAACTCAGCATTTAAGGTTTGCCACAACTGAGATAGAAAAAAGTAGAGTTCCCACTCTTTAGAGAACCATCTTCCACTTCTAAGTAGTGCTTGTTAGAAAGGGGAAGTGAACATGGGGCGTACAAATCAGAGGAGAGGAAGGGAAGAGGGTGTATTAAACAAGCAAGAAAGCCTAGGAATCAGTGTAGGGATATGTTGAAAAGAATGCGAAGGGTAAACTGGTGCCAGTGTAGATGACAAACTGGGACAGCCCAGGAACAATCATGGACTGCACTAGTCAGTATCTGGAGTGGAAGGAAAGCACTTGTTTACAGGAAACCAGAATTACAAATATTCTCACAGAAGATGTATGTAAACACAATTTCACAAACGAATTTTGACTGGCACAGTTTGATGCTGAAATCTTCTACTTCTTACTAATTTTATTTCTGCAAAAACACAGAATGCCTTCACTTGTAGGAAGCTTGTTTGTGGCCCCAGCAACTTGCAGTAAGAAGAGGGTTTGGTGTCAGAAATGAAAGTCTAAAATTCACATTGACATCAGACTTGGAACTGTTTAATTGTTTCTCCAATGTTTTTCTCCCCTTAGAGCTGATGACTACAGCATAACTCCATACATTCACATGCCCACATCTCCCTAGCTAACAGAAACCTTTCTTTGACTACAGAAGGAACCCAGAACACCACCACCTAAGCTGAATCTAGCCCTACTGCTAAGACCTTAGGCATGTGCCTCAATGCAGGTCTTCTGCTAAGTGTCACAGCTCTCACTTTACCTCAGAATTCAAGTGAAGTGAATGATTGTGATTCAAACTAAATATTTATGTTCAGAATCCTATTTTCAACTGCAACAGACAAAGTCAACAGACCTACTTTAAGGCAGTAACCCTTTATGTTACTGTTGGACTTGATGATCTTTGAGGTCTCTTCCAACCATAATGATTCTATGTATGAGTTTTCTCCTGCCTCCCTTCCTCTCAACTGGAATAATTTAAAACTGTAATTTCCTTGGGACAAGGACTGGTCTTTCTCCACAGAATGTAAGGGCTGTATGGACTCTAGGCCAGGATCAACAAACCTTACTCTGTCTGGAGAATATGAAAGTAAGAAAGGTTTCTTTAAAATAATAATACACCACTTTCATCTCCCCAAAGCTGTTGCTGCACGCTATCTAAGGCTCTAATAAAAAAAAAAGCATAATCGGAGAGCACTGTCCAAGGAAACAACTAGCAGAAGCCAATATAGCTTGTCAAGTTCAAAGGACTTAGTAAGTAACTTTCGTAAATGGGATTAGCATCTGGCACAGAATGTTTAAGAGGTTTATGAACTCTGCAAATAGTAATGTAGTTTGAGACATCAACATAATTTTTGAAAGATTGAGGGGAAGCCCTGCCCTTGCATAACACTGACAGCAAAGAAAGTTTCTGCTATTTTCAACTCCCACTCCACTTCTTCGTATCCTCAATAGCAAGACTAAATAGAAAATACAGCTAGAAAACAGTAACAATACAGAGCCCCAAGATAAAAGCAAAGCTGGGCACTTGTGTTTGAAAAAAAAAAAAAGCCTCAAAACACTAGAAATTAAAAGCCTTCTAAAGCTTCAAAAAAAAAACCATTACCCCTTAATCAAGGGCTAACCATAGACCCCCCCAAATACTAGCTTCAGTGTTGACAAACATATCAGATGATTGTCTATAATATATTGATGTGAAAATCATCTCTCTGTAACTGAAATCCTAATATGCTGTGCATGCCACAGGATTAATAGAAGAGTCTTCTGTCAGATAAAATGCTCTCGGGTACAGAAGAAAACCCACTTAACGCTCTTAATGCTATAGCTAGTTAGTTCTTCTCCCTTCACACTTGCTTTTTTTACCACTTTTGAAAGCACGGTCTAGCCATCCAACTCTAACGTCCAACACATCTGTGACAAACAGTGATCACGCACTGGTTTAGAAAGGATGAATATTTATTTCACTATTTTCACCTCCCTGCCACCTGGTGTATCTCCTTCAATCTCTACCTAGCCTGCACTTCTTTTTTCCTGAATACAAAGGAAAGAACTACAGCAACCAATGTCTTGTTTTCTCTTCTGTTTTGAACTGTAACAATTCAGCAGCAAGGCAAGCAGGTTATAGCCCAGTTTATAAACTGGATACCTTGTAACAGTCAGTAAAGAAAAATTAACACAGCTTGACCAAATGCACTAAGACATTCCACCAACTGCAGTCTAAAAGCCACCAAAAGTCAGCATTACACTGCTGTAGCAACTATTTCACCACATGCAGTTCCACTATTTACCTGTCTTTCATTAGCACATTTTAACTTCTATAACCCTGAGGGATTCAATGACAGCACCATAGGCATAAGTGATATTATAGACAGAACACAGCCAGACATACAACTACAGAACTATTTTGGAGTATGCTAGAAGACAGTCCATGCATGAAAATGCCTTGGAAAAAATTTAATGCAACAGCCTCCATAAGACTTCTACTCTTCAAAAATTAGGGATTTGGCAAAATTAATCTTATTATCCTTAATCAGCTCTGAAAGTTACTATCAAAAGAGTCTTTTCTCCTCCTCTTCCTTCTTCAGCCATTTATTCCTACCCACTTCCTTTTGCTGTGTCAAGCATTCATGCGATGAACCAGCTCAGCAAGTTCATTAGACATAAAAATAACCTAACATAAAAAGTCAAAGCACCAATCCACCTTGTCATACCACTAAACGGAATGGAAAGGGGATAACAGGGGGGAAGGGGGTAAGGAGTCTGTCCTTTTGATCGCAGTCTGCATTTTATTAGATCAAGCATACCACAAAACTGCACCCCAGCAAACTAGTGACAGACACTTAGTATTAGACATAACACATTCGAGTTAGTCTGATAGCTCCCGCAGGTCAGTTAGGTAGGGCGACAGCCTTTTAACTCCTTAAGAATCTTAAGTTAAATTTAAATCATCTTTTTCCAAATAAGAAAACAGAGTTATCAATTTCATGGGAAAAATCTACTCTTCTTACATATTTGGCTGTGAAGAGCAACACCACAGCCTTTTAGAAGCCCACAGATTTCCTCAGTATGGGTTTTCAGTGAGAATTCACAATGCCAATGCTTCTATTATTGTCTTTTTCATTTCAAGTACGCTATTTTCAAAGGGGCTTAGCAAACTGCAGGGCAGAGGAAAGCGTTCCACGGATGCAACTACATTCAGAGAGCTTGAACAGATTTTGCTTCTGTGGGTAGGGAGAGACTGATGGTTTAAATGGTCTAAACTGGGTTTGCTCTTACTTGACTTCAAATTAAAAACTTGTTTTATAAACTGTCTAGTTAAAATACTCATTTAGCTTATGTATTTAATTATTTCTAAAAAACATTAGTATTTCAAATACTACTCTAAGTGCAAAAAATATTTAAATTCTGATGTATTTAGGGATCAGATAATCATATTTGGGGAGACACCAACCAGTCTTATCTATTTAATTACATTCACAATGAATTTTTAATGTTAAAGTAAGAAATTAACCTTTCATATTGGGAGACGATACGCAAACATGATAAACAGCAATTGCACTTTCCAGATCAATTCCTTATTTAAAGAAACAAACCCCTAAACCTAATGGCTTAAATTTTGACAGAAGAATGTACTTTTACCTGAAAGATGCCATTCTATTCCAAGCTTTTAAACTCCGCAACTTCTAATGGTTTTTCAAGATATTTTTAGCAAAAACTGTGATGGTTATTAATTTTTTGGAACTAACTTTGCACTAAATTTACCCGAAAAGGGTGCAGGAGCAAAAATTTACGCATCGATGACTAAACGCACTAGAAAGGGCAATGCGCAATGTCTAAAAGGACACATTGAGAGTTTGGCTGTCGAGAGTCCTCCAAGGGAAAACAGTGGATGCCATGACAGAATAAGAATAGGACTATACTATAAAACCGCTTTTATGCATCACCATATCGCTAATCCATGCAATCGTAAGGCAAACCTCAGAGTATTTCAACACCTGTTCCTTAACAGGCTAAAAGGTTTCCTCTGCATTTCAGCCCACGCAA
>NW_009623427.1:0-1673 GCF_000690535.1 Cariama cristata
GTGGCGTTCACGAGCGACGTGACAGACTCGCGCGGCCTTAAGCCCATTCTGCATCTTTCTGGAGTACGTGGTAGGTCTCTTGCACAAACCTCCGCTCCTTTACCTACGGCCGCCCTTTTAGATGTAGGAGGGAGGTGGGGTTTCTCCGCCGTGTCCCCGTCCTGGGAACAGTTCTACCTCCAGCGCACCCCAAGGGTGCTATGCTAAGGTCTCATATCTGCCTTTAAGTTTAAGGCGGCTAGCGCTTTCTAATTCTCTCTTTTTGTTACAGCCCTATGCATAGTGTGAGAGAGGCATGATTTCAAAGTTTAAAGGCATATCCTGCTTAGGATGTTGTTTATTTTTTTTGCATAAAGGTGTTGTTTGTCGCCCAGATGGCATTTTTGATCAATTGTGGTAAACAAATACTTTTAATTTGCAGTGGAAAAACACATGAAAAATAGTTTAAAATGCTTCTCTTTGGAGTTTATGAAATGCTGGCGTTTTGTGCTTTCTTTAATCCTGAGGAAGGCAACTGTCTTTTGTAGCAGTAAAATAGAATGTATTCGTTGTGTGTGTGAGAATAAAGCCTGCGTTGTTGTACAGTTGTGCATTAACGCTGTCCTCTCTTGTGGAGTCCAGCCAGTTCTGCTGAGCCTGTTCAGCAGCCTCACAAGTACTGTCTCAAGTGCTTTCATTTTGTTTAATGCTATCAGATGTAATATCTTCAACTGATAGCAAAACAAGCACTCCTTGCTAATACATTTTCTATTTCTCAGTGCACTTTTCTTCTCTTCCTCATTTCTTTGTTTTATGTTTGTTGAAGGCTTGTTTGACCAGCACTGCAGCAGCAGCAAGGCATTATTGATATTAAGAATTAGGTCTGTCAATCCACTCCCTAACTGCTCTTTCTAATCTAGCAGATCTCTTTGTGTGTGACTTAAGCTTTTTTTTAATCTCAATAGAATTGCACATTGGTTTAGTTATGTTACTCTTAATTGTTTTGTGTTCACATTGTGTTGGAATTCAGACTTGCTCTAATCACTTGGCAGATGTTTAATGAAGAACTACAGGTCTGTAACTCAAAGTGTCCTTGAGACTTTGGCTCTAAACACAGTGGCTGTAAAGTGTGGAAGTGCAAATAAGCAAGAAATGAAGGTCGATATCTGAAGATATTGGTGAATTCTGAATTGTGCAGGGCATGACAGCTAAACTTGACTTCTTTTGCAGATTGATAGGCAGCAGTTTGAAGAGACTGTCCGAACACTGAATAACCTCTATGCAGAAGCTGAAAAACTTGGGGGCCAGTCTTACCTTGAAGGGTGTCTCGCCTGTCTGACTGCCTATACCATCTTCTTGTGCATGGAAACACATTATGAAAAGGTGCACTTCTTTTGTTTACCTTGTTATTTGGAAGGCAGTATGTCTCTCAGACTTAATTAAAGACTTATTTCTTGGTAGGTTTTCTGTGACTTGCACTGTTGTATAAATTCCACATAGGCTCTGGATCTTACTGCAGAGTGATTTCACATATGCATCAGACAGACTTGTCTCTATTAGTCAGTTTGAACAACGTAACGATTGCTTGTACTTCAGAGGAATCATGCAAGTTCTGTCTCTGGTTGTGTGCTAGGTTCTCCTAACGTTGCTATAGCTGTGATACTGCTGAGGAGGCTCTGACCCTAATGTAGGGA
>NW_009623427.1:1704-15855 GCF_000690535.1 Cariama cristata
AGGAACTGTGACTTCTGTGCTTTTCTATTACCAGGTTCTAAAGAAAATTGCCAAGTTCATTCAGGAACAGAATGAGAAGATCTATGCTCCTCAGGGCCTCCTTCTGACAGACCCCATTGAAAGAGGACTAAGAGTTGTATCCTTTTATGGTTTCTTAGATTGTCTCCTGGTTTGTCCATCTATCATGTGCTACCTGTTTATCTCAGTGTGGCACCTTCTGGTTGTGCTTGATCTGGGATATGGCAGAATATGTGATTAAATCTTGTTACTCTCCATTTTTTACGGTTCTCTGGTCAGATTTTTGTACATTAAGATTTTGTCACATCAAAAGACAATGAAAATGCAGTATTGGAATCTGTCCTTTCAGACTTCCTTGAAAACACAATATGTATAAACAGAGTAATTCCAACACTTTAGATGCCTCCTAAATTTCAGTGACCTCTAACAATGCAATTTGTTCAATTGAACAAAACAAGACTGACCACCTTGGTAGAATAGAAATTGATGATGTGAAGGCAAGAGATGGCTGCTGTTTAATTTGCAACCCTCAGCTCAGGTTCTGGTGAAGATTTTGCCATATGACATCACTGTAAGTTGATACCAGCCTAGCACTTGTTCTTGGTTCAAGCATGGTTTATTTCAACCTTTTTTTTCTTCAATTCTTGAACCTGACTGCAGGTATTTTATCTAGTTGTAAAGACCTTGCATAGCAAATCTAGAGGTAGAATGAGCAACGTGTCATTTTTTGAGAATATTGAAACCAGAGCAACTTGAAACACGGAGTGCCAACTAAATGCATGCTTAGGCTAATTCCTTGCAGTTGGATTATCTGTGTATTTGTCTAAATAGCTTATAGCTGTCACCTACATGACTTCATTATTTTCAATATGTTTTCTGCATTTTTCTGTACATACACCTCCTGGAAAAGAAACATTCAACTTGAGCAAAAGCATTTTCAGTTTGGTTAGTGACTTAGTAGCTGAACTGTAGAAGCATTAACTTTTGTCTGGTGCATAGCCTTTCCTGAAATTTTACAGAAGGTGGCAAGACTCACAAACCCTCCATAGACAGCATCTTCTCTTGTTGTCAGAAAGGTTCTGGGCTGGATAAACCACTGATCTCACAGGGCATCTCTTACGTGTGCAGTTCTGTTTTCTTTGTAGCTCTGAAGCTAGCCTTGAAACAGCAGGTATGAAACAGAACGGTCAAAGGTTCTAACATCTTAATGTTTTTCTGCCCTTTTTTTGTTATGTTTTCATAATCTTTTTGTAGTATGTTTCCCTAGCAACTTTTCTATGCAGATTGAAATTACCATTTATGAAGACAGAGGTATGACCAGCGGAAGATAAAACTGTGGAGTCTCAGGTACATGTTAACCTTATACTACATCAATCTCAACCTGTTTTCTATGCTTAGAAGGGTGGATTCTGTCATACTGAGACAGAATATTTATTCCACCACTGTGTGTAATCAAAGGCCACTCACATAAATCTTGTGTGGACCAGCTTTTCTGAATAAACAGAAATATCAATACTTGGCATTATGCCACTGAATGTTAATACAGATCGGATGATACCAGATTTACCTTTAGAGAAATTCAGGTCTTGATTGTGTAAATATGCATAAGCCTAACTTGTGCTTTATTATGTCCAAAATTGTTCTCTGTTCTGTAGATAAAAGAATCTTTTTTGTTGTTGTTGTTGTTCTTATGAAGCCTTTCTTCATGAGAATATATGAGAACCATAAGGTTCTGAGCAGACAAACTTAAGACTAACCCTTAAATCAAGACTTCGAAATAGGTCACTATTTAAATGCTTATTTTGGATTTCCAGAGAGTGTTCATACTAATAGCATGAGAGAAATATTCAAGAAAAATCATTGATGGTACTATACTAGCACCTGCTCTTCCTATACTGCTGTGAAAGATACAGCTTTTCCTTTCAAATGTTTTCTGTGGTACCTCTAGACCAGGGTCTATTTTAAAAGCTTCTGTGTTTTGAGCACTGGTGAAATCAAGGTCATAACCACAGCATGTTAAGAGTCCCCTTATATTTTGCCCCAGAATTATTAGCCCTAGAATCCTGAACAAATCAATATGAGTAATTACATTTTACCTTTTTGGTTCTAAGTATATAGAAGATTCACTTCTATATACTGTTGAATGGCAGCTTTTCTGTTCCAGAAGGGACTGCTGTTGCCTGGGGTGGCACTCTGGTTTCATGTGCCAAGTGGTGGGATTCTTCCAAACCTCTTCTGGTCAGAAACATTTGATAAGATACTTTATACATGCAGAATATCTTATCTGCTGTCCTGAATCTTAGAATATAGCATATTCTAAGAGTCAGATCTTGTACAGCCTAAAGGGAAAATGCAAGTACTATACTTGGTAGTATTACTAAATTATTTTCTAACCTGCCTCTGCTACATGTCTCTAGGACTTCTCTTTTGGTAGTCTGCTTATGATTGACCCATATTTACAGTGCATATAAACCAGATTAATCTACTACAAGCTGGAACAAACCATGACAAGAAGTTCTGGTAAAGCAAAACGGTGAAGATTCTTGCTGGCGCTTACCTGTTTCTAAACAACTCTGGCTTGCAACTTGGCATCACTTGCAGATGCCAATTCTGTCTCAAAATATCCTTCTTTATCTGGTTATTAGCACTTGGGAATCTGTGTATTGCATGGCACTTGTGTTCTGCTGTTGGAATAAGTTTGTGTTTTATCAACTGCATCTGCATATATTTGGCACAAGCCATTTGTCATGACTCATTTCACAGCGATTATTGCAGAATGTTTTCCTAGGTGATGTGGGTTTTGAGCAATTACATAAAAGCTATTTCTGTCAGTGTTCAAACAACTGAAATGTCTAAAATGAAGAAAGACTTGTATCAGTTCTGGATAGTTTGATGAATTGCAAATATTTGTGGTCAGTAAACATCTGTTCTGAAAGCAGTATGAGTATCCAAATAAGCCTTGGCTGGAACTGGAGCTTTATTAGATATTCATCTCCTAGTCGTTTGGAGCCTGCACACTGTCCTGGATGATCTGTTCATGAATGCAGCCTGTGTGGGCTCTACAAAATGTGGACTGTCTTTCTGTGCTGTGTAGTGGTAGAGGATATGACTCTGGCTAGGAGTAGGTGCCATATCTTACGACTTCTAATGGTCTCTGCAACAGCTGTGTAAATTCAGAGGAACTCTGAGATCTGCTACTGTATTTGAGTTCTTATCCTACTCAGTAGTTTTAAGTGGAAAAAACTTTGCCTGACTCTGTCCCTGAGCATATTCTAGCATACAACAACTTTTAATTGCAGTCTTTCAGCTGGATGCTGCTCCAGTTCTTACTTTGGTATCTTTACTCGTGATGCTTTCAGTTAAGAGTGGCCAGCAACCTCTGGCTCTGGTAGTTTTAACTAGAAAAAGTTGCTGAAAGGCACTTAGTTTTTATGATACTGTGTGGTAGAGTCATGAAGTAAAAAGAATGCTCAGAGTACTTGAAAGAGAGAGGCTAAAATAAAGGATCATGCTAATTGCATGCAGTATAGAACTGCAAAATTACTATCCCTGAGTTTCCAAAATACCTATTGAACTTTCATTAAGCTTTGCTTTTGAAAAGATCAAATTTGGCTCCCTTGTCTTGGGTACTTTGCAAATCCTGAGATGGTAGTCCACATCTAGATTGTTGGCAATGTGTGCAGAAAAGAAATTGGAAATATTTGTGCCTCTTATGCAGAAAGAAACAAAGAAGTAAAGGTCTTTATTTCCTGCTAGAGTAATGAAATCCAGAGTGTTGGCTTCTGTTCCTGCTACTCTTACCACAGCACATGGTAACCCTACCTTTCCTGCTACGTACCTCCTAAGATAACAAAATATATCTATTTTGTGTAGAGTTTTGTTGGTTTTATTTAGTAATAGTTTCTAATAATATGAAACTTCTTTTCTAGCAGATAGCTCAACAGTGGACTTGCTGTATCAAAGTTCCCCTACCTCCTACTTTAGAGCATCATTCCTTTCTCTGCTGCCAGATCCACAGTGCCATCTACTACAAGGACTAACTTCCTAAAACTGTTCCACATGGGGTGACCTAGCTGGTCAGCATCCATTTTGTGGCAAACTTTTAAGCAATGAGATCACTTTTTAGTTTGTTTGTTTGTTTGTTTTCCAAGAAAAAGCAGAAGTGGTAAAGCTACGTACTCTTTTGAAAAAAACGGGGCACTTGGCCCAACAGAAGTCTAGTTCTAGTCACATAAGTGCAGTGCTGTTCCTCCCTAGTTCTTAAACCCTTCTGTACATCAATCAGGCTTTGGAAAGCTACAAGTCAGAGTTGGGAATTTTCCAGAAACAAGGCCTTCCCTCCAGTTCAGTATTGGAGTGAGGGGTTACACAGTGCCTCTGCCTGGCGAGAAGTGATTCAAGGCACCAAGCATTTTATGTTTCCTGTGCTGATTCTCATGGAAAACCAGAAGGCAAAGTGTTACTTGTTTAATGTTTTGGTTCTTCCTAGAAGGGGGAGGAATAGCCGGACTTTAATACTGGTGTTTTTTCTACTGCTGTATCTGTGCTGTTATTGCATCTGTCAGTGCTCACCAGAAGAGGGGGGTGTATTCATTCATAAAACAGTAAGTACAATAAAATGGATGCTGAACCAATAAACATAACAATTCCTACCCTACTCTGATTAATATGTGAAGTGTAAAACTGTTTCTTTATGGATTTATTATATATAATTTATAGGAAAGCATTGATTTGACAAACTGTTAGATATTGTGTAAGATGGTTTCTTAATTCCATCTGCTGGCACTCTATTGAAAAGTAGAACTGTGCATTATTTAGTATCCCCCATGCATCGACATTCCTCAGCAATTCCTGCACAAGTAAAGTTCCTACAAACCAAGCTGGCTTAATATTTTTCTCTTACCCTTTTCCCTTATCAAAGCAAGGATGTCCTGGTTTAGGTTCTGAGTGTCATTGTCTAATTGTAGAGAGAATTCAAGAATTTAGAAAAGGAGAAGACTTACGCAGAACAGATGAAGTGTCTGGCTTTTGGTGGTACTGTAGGTGCTAATACTGGATCTGAAATTCCAGGCTTATTACTCAGCCACTGATTTTTTTTGAGATTTGTTGAATATTTTAATTGTATAAAACTTGTTTTTTCTAAACTGTAACAGTGTTTGCCTTTCACATCTGTTGCAATATTGGCAGAAGTACTAATGGATTAGTAAATTTTTTCTTAAACTGTGTCTGTGTCGTATTTGATAGCGCTGCTTTGCATGAAGTAGCACTATCAGTAAGCTTTTTACTCCTACAGTGGCAGGGAATAAACAGAGCTAGCATCATTTCAAGATCAGTTCCTAAGCTGCAAGCGTTTCTTCCACACGTAATACAGCTTTGTTTTTCAGCAGCCTGGCCAAGCAAAACTGTTGGCTTTCGCCTGCCTATTCTCGGGCGGAGGCGCCTGCGCAGTGCGAGGGATGAGCTAGGCCGCGACGGGTGCCTGCGCAGAGGAGCCCACGTAGGCTGCCCAGGCGCAATCTCATTGGGGTGTAGCCAGGCTGCCTAGGGCGCCTGCGCAGTGGGGCGAGCCGCGCATGCGCGGACGGCCCTAGCTGTTGGCGGGAGGTTGTAGCGGGATGGCGGCTGCGAGCGGCGAGAGGACGGAGGGGGACTCGGATGGGGGCAGTGAGGATCTGGTGCTCACTCCGGCGCAGCTCATCCGCAGCCTGGAGCAGGTAGTGAGGGCTGGGCCTCTGGGCACCTTGGGGAGATAGAGGCGGAGGTGACTGAAAGCTGGGCCCTGATGTGGGGCGGCTGGGGGCCGAGCCCCTGGGCCCGCCGGTGTAGGTGGGGAGGGCTGTGCTTCTGGTTTCTCTGGGGGCTGGGGTGTATAGCAGGGGCATTGCTGGCTTCTGCTTAGAGTGTGTCTTCTTTCAGGCCTGGCTGAATGAGAAGTTTGCTCCAGAGCTGCTGGAGAGCAAACCTGAGATCATTGAGTGTGTTGTGGAGCAGCTGGACCATATGGTAGGTTCTGCTGGGCTAAGGTGGTGGTACAGGCAGGCTCTGGTTACCTATCCTGGCAGTTTTCTGCTTGGGTCCCTCTGGGATTGCCAGGATTGTCTGCTCCTCTGTCCCTGAGATAAGGCTGTTTTGAGTACTTTCTTTGAGCTTGTCTTGGGAGAGGGGACTAGGAGATACAAGGAAACAGTGTGCTTTGTGTCACCAAAAGCAACTGCAGGCTGTTTTTGTGGTTTCTATGTACAAAACCCATCTTTCTCTGTGTTTCTTGCTTTTTGACACTTCAGCTGTTTAATTTTCCTTTGCCTTTCCTTGCAGGAGGCAAACCTGAAACGGTCAAAGAAGGGGGACTTGAAGGTCAGCATTCACCACATGGAGATTGAAAGGATCCGTTACGTGCTCAGCAGCTACTTGCGCTGTAGGCTTGTGAAGGTAATATATGTTTTGCTGCCCAGGGGATGAAAAAGGGCGACATTAGGAGTGATTTTTACCCATACAAGACCTCCTGCTTCAGCAAGGCACTTAGTTAAGGCGCTCGCTCTCTCTGTTCTCTGAAGTGCAACCCAAGGGAATTAATTCCTTGGACATGCTTTTCTGTTGTGATGAAGGAGGATCACAGCATTGCTATGAGTGTTTTCTTGCCTCCTATAAGCCCAGAATGGCACAATTGAATGCTTGCACATTCTGCCTGCGTCCTGTCACCTACACATATGGTTGTGCAGCTTGGAGACCCCAGCTGACCATATTGCTATTAAATCAGGAGCAGGTGTTTGGGCAGGCCTGGAGCTGCTGCATACTCCTCTGGAGCAGTGGACTAGTGCTTTTAAGGGAAACCTCTGGAGAGGGGCGACTGTAGGTACTGAACTATTGGGAGAGATCTGTTTCTGTCTTTGGGATTTTGTTCCAATATCAGATAGAGAAGTTTTTCCCCCATGTCCTGGAGAAGGAGAAGTCTCGAGCTGAAGGGGAGCCTTCCATTCTATCACCGGAGGAGTTTGCTTTTGCTAAAGAGTGAGTAGGTTTTGGATGCATCTCCCTCCCTTTTTATAGAACTCACCTGTGTGTTATGCTGACAAGTTCTTGAGACTGTGTTAGCCTTAGACAGGTTTGTAGTAAGAATCACAGGTTTTACCAGTAAGTTTCCTTATAGACAGGGAAAAAAAAATCAAATAACTCTGGTAACTCTGAGGCAGTTACCAGAGTGTCCTGGTTTTGACTAAAACCATTAGGCTTGTCTCTGGCAATACCTGCGGGACCAGGACATGTTGCTTGCTGTCGTTTTGAGTCTACTCTTACTGCAGATTTTTATTTGATTAAACCAGTAAATGCTCCAATGGTTTGTTTCAGGTATATGGCAAACACAGAGACTTATCTGAAAAACGTGGCCCTAAAACACATGCCACCCAACCTGCAGAAAGTGTCTCTCCTAAAATCAGGTGAGTATGTTCAGACTCCAGGGTAATCTGAAAATTGTAGCAGCAGGGATGTGGGGAAGGCTCCGGGGAGCATGAAATGTTAAGGGCTAGTCCTCCAGCTGGCGCTCAGTAGAAGCAAAGATGACCTGATGACAGTGTCATAACACTGCTCTGCTGTGTTGTACGTGGCTTGGTGCTGCTGTCAGAGGATCGTGCTGGCCCCTGCCATCCAGTCTTGTGTTACGTTGAGGCAATGCACGCTACATCTGATGAGAAATGTCTAGTGTTCCCTTTACTGGCTGTGGGTTTGCTGTCCCTCGTACCCCTCTGTTAGCTCGATGTCCTGCAGAGGAACATCAGCGAGTGCTGAGATTGTGCTCTGAATCCGTTGTCTGCAGTTCCGAAGCCCAACCTGGACTGCTTTGTGTTCCTGCGGGTGTTGGAGCGGCAGGAGAACATTCTGGTCGAGCCAGAGATGGATGAGGAGAGGTAGGTGGGTGCTTCCCCATGTGGCGCACGTAAATAAGTTTCACAGAAGAGGTGTGGATTTCCACGAAAGAGGAGAGGCCCCCTAATTTCATCTCTCTCTCTGGCAGGGAGTACACCATCGACCTGGAGGAGGGTTCGCAGCATCTGATCCGATACAAGACCATTGCCCCGCTGGTGGCCTCGGGAGCGGTGCAGCTCATCTAAGGGGCGAGCGGTAAGTGCAGGGCCGGGACCGGGGTGGGGGGGAAGGTGCTGCAGCCCCTGAGACCCCTCGACCGCGTCGTCCCGTGGCCGGCAGATGGCGCTGGGGCGGCGCAGTGGAGCTCGCCTTGGGGCCACCCGGGCCGTGTCCCCTTCGGGTGTGGCGTGGCTCGGGAGAGCAATAGCGGTTTTGGAAGGGTTACCCTTGAAAGCACGCAAATAAAGCAGCAGAATATCTTTCCCTCTGCTGATGCAGAGGGGCTCATTGTCTCCACAGCTCATCAAACTCCTAATTGCTTATGATATGCCTAAAATAACAGCCAGACTCCTTTCTCTGGTATTCCTGAGCGAGGGCAGTCTATGTCACAGCTGTCCCTCCGGCAAGGCTTTGCAGTAGCCTTGCCACAGTCCCCTTGGTGTCCCAGGGGAGGAACGAGTGTAGCTACTGCCTCTCCAGATCCCAGACTGGTTGACAGCAGATGTGGACAGAGTGCATCTTATCCTCAAAGGTGAATACAGCCTTTGTAAATAGCAGAGTGCTCTCTTTTTAAGCCCACAGCTGCGTGTTCATTCCTATTCCAGTTCAGCATTGTTCTTTAAAGTAGGCTATTGGGTAGAAACTAACTGACCAAATGGTGTGGCAACCAGCTGTGTATACTCCACCTTCCCCCATCAGCTCTGATCTCGTCACAGGGTCTGTGCAACCCTGGATGTTGTGCAAGTGGCCAATCGCTCTGAGGTGAACCGGGGGTGATGCTTCTGCACTGTCTTTGCCACATGATCCATTGAGCAAAAAAACATCACACAAAGATATTTGCTGTCAGAGCGTATCTTGGTTCTTGCAGAAGGGGCAGGAGGGATTGGGAACATGTTAAGGATAAAAACCGCAACTCAGAGCAAACGGAACATCATGGGTGAGCAGGGGAGAGCCATAGGGTCCTGTGTGGGGTGCTTAGCACTGGCTTGTTACCTGCAGTGGGAAGGGAGGGTGAAGAGTTTACCAAGTTTGTTCCCTTTGTCTTCTGACAATATCGGCTAGGAGATGGCCATGAGCTGAAGAATTCAGGGTTTCTACTTGCCTCGAGTTTCTCCCTTGAAGCGTTGTTATGCAGGCCAAACAGCAAGTCTGTCTTCCTTGGAAAGGCCCTTCCTCTGGGGAAGGCAGACTGCACAAGCTTTGTTCTGCCTATGCAGCACTATGTCCCAGTGTGGATACAGTTGTGTCAGTACAGCCCCTTCTAATATGGCCAGCAAGGAGTTATGCTGCTTTTTCCTGGCATTTTGGCAATAATAGTGCTATTCTTGTAAAATATCCACCCTTGCTGTTACAAGGATCTGAGATTTACCTGCAGACTAGGCCTGGATTTGGAATTGCTAGTTGGACCTTGTGCATTTCTTTCCCTAGGCAAAGGAGCGAGTGCCTCCAGGAGCCACGGGCAGCTGTGTTTTCTCTGGTCAGATTGTGAATGGTGCAATCACGATCAAAGCTTTGGAAATGTCAGACAGCATTTGCAGGTTTGTCACAAACCTCGTCTTAACCAGAGCAACTGGTTCATTCTCAGGGTGTTTGTGCCAGTGCCATGGGGTCTTTATACTGCCCATGTAAAATTCGTATCTTGATCTGTGGTTTTGCTACATGCTACATGACTTTGTGTAAAGCCAACACCAGAGTGGGTCCTGCACAGAGGGTGTAAGTGCTGCTATTTCACCTCTTGAAATTCCACATGTGGATCAAGTCTAGCAAGGGCAGGGAGAGGCCCTGGCTGCTTTTCCAGCCTTTTCCAACCTGTTTCTTTGGACTGGCTGATTGCAGTGGAGCTTGCACCACTATTACAGCTAATCCTCAAGCTCAAGGCTGCCTTGGTCAGTGAACTCCGTAGCAAGTAGGGCCTTGTACAGGATGGTCTGGGTGATCAGCAGCAGAGCGCTGTGGAAGAGCGCTGAGGAATTCTGTAAGTTTTTTGGGGCTTGTGTTGCCTTCATGTTGTTTAGAAAGATATGGGGAGCATGAGGCTGACAGAGCTTTCCCAGAACAGTCTCTTGGTCCAGCATGAGAGTAGGAGTCTTATTTTTGTGTCACCTTCTATGTGTTATTTGTGTTGCTTCCTATTAGGCCACCATTCTGTGTTTGATTTCTGCAGCAGAGCATGCAGCTCCCTGTGCAGGGAGAGTTGGATCAATAGAGCAAATGCAAAGTGATGAGTGAGAGGGCATTTCCTGGAAAGCTTCAGTGTGTAGCTGCTGGGATGCCTTATTTAAGACCAGTGGCAGTCAGTTTCACTAAAACGCAACAACTGTAGTCACAGGCTCAGGAGAAAGCAGCTTTCTGCTATGCATGATCTGAAGACCCTCCCTCCACAGAGTGAGGGATTCTGGCACATCTTCTGATTGCAATTGTGAGGCTAGAAACTGTCAAAACTCCCTTCTGCTGAAACAGCTTCTGCGGTAAGGGCAACAAACAATTCCTTTGTGCTGGTCGTACAGAGGAAAAGCTCCCCTGGCTCGATTGACCCGTGCGTGCCTCTTCTAGTTGAAGGAGAATCCAGGGTGTCCCATGCTACCTTAGCTCAGTGCCTGTCAGGTGTGTGGACAGACAGTGGCCTGTGTTTTTTCAGGACAGGGTCTTCTATGCACGGTGGTCGTCTGTATGAGGAACAGCCTGGTGCTCCTTTGACATTCCCCTTCCTCTGCCAGGCAGGGGGTGATGCGGTGCGTCTTGTAGTGTGAGTGGCTTTGCATGTGTGGTTTATAGTGTTCCTAATGAATCCATTTAGGTAAAGGAGATTCTTTTAAGTATAGATGTTAAGAGGAGGCTGGGTTTAATCCTTAGGAATCGGGAGCACACACCTCTCTGCACAGTCCCCCAGGAAAGGTTGTGGGTTGTGCCTTGCCCGTGTCTACAGCTCAGGCAGCTTCACAGAGGTGACTGAAGCTCCCAGCCAAAGTCATTGTTAATCTGCTGCTGCAGAAGTGTGCTGTAGAAGAGCTGCTTGGAGAATGTCTAGGTGGCACGTCTGGAAGGCTGTCTCCTTGGCCCTGTTAAGTTTGAACAGTTGTCCAGACACCTAGTACTCGCCTCACCGCTGCACCTCACGTGGCTGCAGCAATGTGAGTGTAAGGGGCACCTGTCCTTTTCTAGGAGCTGAATCTTAACTGGATCTGATTGTTTCCAGGGTGCCTTTCTAGAGTCTGACAGCTGGCACATGGCAACATCATCATGGGCCATGCAGGATTTTTGAAGGTGGCCAGTAGGCTGAAATCAGCCAGGCTCATAGTGTGACTCAGTTTTAGCATACCTGAAAATGCTGCTGTCTGCTTTTTGTCCTTTCATGACTAAATACTGGCACATTTCTAGGACTGGATACTGCCTTACTGCTAACACTGTGCCTCTATTCTGTCTGTATTGGGGGAAGGGGAAGTGTCCACAACTTTGTTGAGGAAGTGGTGCTTTTTAAATGGAGGAGAAGACCCAGCAGTCAATCCACCTTAATCTGTGCCTCTGGAAGAAAACACCCAGAGTGGGAGCAGCTTTTCAATTTCCGTGGGGTCTGCTGTAAACCTTGGGCTCAAATACATCTCCTGTTCTCTGCTTCCTCCAAGGCGGAGATAGCTTGGGTTTAGTGAGTGATTAGCTCTAAACGCAAAGTAGGTGGATGGTGAAAGAGGTCATAAGGAGGGCACTGATGGTGAGCCGTGATTTCCCAGCCTGAGCCGGATCTGCTCTCCTGAGTGCAGGAGAAAGGTGGGGCAAGCGGTTTCATTGCTAGGAAGACTCTCATGTCTGTGTTGACTCCCCCAAGTCACTGAAGTGGGGCGGGAAACCTGTCAGCCTGAGAGGATGTGATGAAAGGATGGTTCTCAGAAACCAACTGCTGAAAATTGACTCATCGCTTGCATTGTATGTGCCGGAGGGCATCTGTACTTGTAAGCATGTGACCTTGTCTGGTATGCCACCCATCACAACAGTGCACAGGGGGCTGTGTTCCCTTGCGCCCCAGTTGTGTGTGAAATGTGGAGTGTGGAAAGCCTGTCCCTGGCATTTTCCTATAGGTTTTCTCTTCCACTGCCCTGGTTATCCCTGGTTGTAGGCTGCTCTGCTTCTAGGTGACAGCAGCTTTCCCTAGATTTGAGAAATATCTGCATTAGAGCTGGTATTGAGGGAGTTGTTCCTCTGAAAGTCCTGTCAAGGAAAAGTAATCCAAAGGTGGCTCTAATTTTTAATTTCCTGGGTATCGACAGGAAAATGGTCTCAAATAAGTAACATGTGATTCAGTAAGGATGAATATTCCTTAGCAGTATACAGTAACTACCTACACAAACTTTCGGACATGGTGGGGAAACAACTGGAAATTCTGTGGGAAAAAGTTTCAAGTATTCGAAGGTTCAGAAGCAGACAACTTGCAAGACCATGAGCAAGAGCCCTTAGTTCAGAGAAAAGGGGGAGCAGTTTGCTGTCATGACCTTGGGAGATGTTGCTTGAGTTTATGACTTGGGCAGTTGGAGCCACAGTTAAACCTTGTAGGGGCGACTATGCTGGAGCTGATCTCCAGCTGACCTCTGTGGAAGGATGTGGCGCTACCTGTCACTGAGGCTGGCCTCAGAAGCAAAGAATGCCGCTTCCAGCTTGGGCCTGAGTGTGGTCACCAGGCAGGGCTTCAGCTCAAGGCTTCTGGCACAGCATGTTGGGTGAGTGCTGACAGCAGGAGGATCTGTTCCAATGCTGGGGGCTGGTAATCGGCAGCACTGGACAACAGCAGACACCTCCAGCTCCCGTGGGCCCAGACGGACGGGTGCATCTGGCTCCTGGTCACCCACAAAGATTGCTGTCCTCCTCTTCCCCAGGCAGGAGTGTCTGGCCAGCAGTGACACGAGTGACACATGTCCTTCTAGGGGATGGTGCTGCTTTGACTCTCTTTTTTTTTCTGATGCTTTTGCTGATTGAGGCCGGGGCTGAACTGTAGATTTTTTGCCAGCCAAGCACTGGGCTCGAGCTCACTTCTCCTGGCCATCACTTGCGTTGTGCTGGAGACATTCAGACCCAGTGATGATGGAAATCCATGTATAAATACCGATAGGTAGGTTGTGTCATGAGCTGATGGAAATCTGTGCTGTCAGCAGCAACAATCAGGGCTGCTTAACATAAATGGCTAGACAGCTCTGGAGAGATTAGCAGGTAGTACAGGGCAGGGGTGGTCTGATTTAGGTGATGGTCTTTTCTGTCAAGGAGTCACATGTGAGCTGAACAGTGAAGGTGATTTTGAATATAGATGTCGGGGACACAACAGTGTCTCTTGTCTGCTCAGGTGGGTGAATTCCTTTTTCAGGGTGAGGAACTCGGGTAAGGAACTTGAGTTAGCTTCACTTCACTGATGGAGGATCAGCCTAGAGTCTGTGATTTTCTTTGTGCTTAGACACTCTGGAAATAGGTGTCTTTGGACAAGCACATGAAAAGGGATGTATAATAACAGTTCAAACCTCCCACCACTAAAGACAATGCGAGAGGAGCATGCTCCTCTTCTTCCTGTAGCTTTCTCTGCGCATTGATAGTTCCAGTAACTGTTTGTCTCTAGAAGCACTCACATTTTCCTGGCATTCATAGAATCATCGAATGGTTTGGGTTCGAAAGGACCTCAAAGATCACCTGTTTCCAACTGCCCTGCCATGGGCAGGGACACCTCCTGCTAACATTCGGAGATTTTTCTGTGCTGCTGCTTCTGTTAGCCCACTTGTCCTGTTAGCTCAGCAGCAGGACGCTGGGCTCTTCTCGCCCCGAGGATGAGGAGGCCGCAGCCCGGAGTGTTACCCAGCACAGAGAGGATGACTCTGCTACCCGGGTCGCTGCGCTGTCTCCGTCTCTGTGCCCTCTTCCCTCGGGGGCTTCGCCGGTCCGGCCTCCGTTAATCGGCCTCGCCTGAGAGGGTTCCGGTGCGGCGCTTGCTCCTCCGGTGCTTGGGGAGGTGCGAGGCCGGCGGGCAGAGCCCGGCTGCGGTGGGAGCGAACGGGCTTGGGGGGTGGCGGGGGGTAGACCCGG
>NW_009623428.1:0-5559 GCF_000690535.1 Cariama cristata
CATAATGATTCTATGATTCTATGATCCTGGTGGTCTCATTCAACCCTGCTTATCTTGCCATATTCGTGGTAGGGCTCACACAAAGACAAACATATTGCAATGATGTGATGCTAAATATTTTTCTTTCAGTTCCTCACATGCAGCGTTTTGTACTTCAATCTACTCCATGTCCTTTAATATTGCTAAGAGTGACGAAGAATAAATCCCATAAAATGATCTACTTAAAGAAACTATTTCACAGGACACAAAGGGTTTGAAGGGGAAGCAAGAAAAAAAAAAAAAAAGAAAAAAAAAAAAAGATAGCAACTCAAAGTCCTGTGCTAACACCCTTCCAGACAACATAAACTGCCATCTCAGCATCTGTGTTTGTCTTCATTTAGATAACAGACATCAGGCAGTTGGAAGGAAAGGTAGAACCTTCAGAGGTAATCCACGGTTACACGTTTATACCTGTACAACATGTCTTCTTTTCCATAGTTTAAAGTGAGAGCTTCTAAACGTTGGAATACAGAACTAGAAAGGATTGTCAAGCCCAGTGTCCTGAAACCAAAGTTCCAGGACAATTTCTACACAGAAAAAAACATAAACCAAAAGAATCCCAGAGACAATAGCATTGGCTATGGCCTGCCTGACCAACTATGTACCAAAGTTTCTGCTAAAAGGTTAATAGCGTGACAGCTACAGATGCATCAACACAGATAAATACAAACACAACTATAAAACCAGAACATGTCCGCACACTTTTCTTCTGAATGTACCTCAAAATGAGATACAAACACTATCTCAATATAAGAACAGGACAGTGTGTTTAGTAAACAGCTGAACATGAACTACTTCAACATCCAAAAGTAAAGCTATGGAAGTGGAATTGATGGTAAAGAGAAAGCAAGATCAGAACTACTTTTTTCCACTATAAACAAACCTAAGTGCTTCAGGTCACAACTGCCTGTGGAACAGAACACTTGCTTAAACTTTGAAAAGATTTTCCTATAGCAGAGATACTATCCTTGTAATACAGGTTTTTAAGAAATGAGCACAGATAAAGCACTATATCCCTCTTTTAAACAAGTCAAAGGTATTTCTCCACTCTTGGAAACCAAACCAATGCATTAACTTTACTGGGCATTAGTATGGCTCTTCTACTCTGACAGACACTGGTGTTCCCTCCAGACCACAGGAGCCAGATTCTAAATATTTCATTCAGGTAGCGTGATGATTCCACAGAGTAATAGACATGATTTATGAAAAAGTACTGAAAACCTTTAGCCCTTAGTGACTTGAACAAGATTTGTCGTTGCTTAGTAACTCTTAAAAAAAACTGAGACATTTGAAAGCTAGTAATACTGTGAGCAGCTGGGTAGAACTTTTGTTGTTTATAGTATTCTAATTGTCTAAAACTGCATTCCTATGACCTAGTACTTTACCTTCTAATGTAGTACTTTGATAAATTTAAGGTACTCTGTACAAAGAGTTGATCTTCACAGAATTTCAGTAAGATGAGTTTAATTATACTGCAGACCACCTATTTTACAGATAACACAGCTAAAATAACTACTCAAGTCATACAAAAATCTTAGTATAGCCCTGTATGATAGCATTATTCATATACTAAGCTTTCCATTTGGTACTAAGGAGCCATCCTATTTTACAATTTTGAACTTATTCTTCAGATCACACTTACATGCCTGCAGCACTAAATGTGCCAACATCAGGGATTTTGTGGTACAGCCACAAAATGTTCTATATTTTCTCCTCCATACAGACAAAAGCGTACACCATAAAAGGAATTCTTATCGTAAAATATCTGCCTCAAGTTCGTGTAATTTTGAGGGTTTATTGTTAAGCTTTGTCATTCTTCTTGTTGATATTGATTCTATATCAAATGCAATTGTATGGCTCCTGCTGATGTCAAGGGATGTCATGAACCTACATCTGAGGGCAGAATCTAGCTCACAGAAGATTAATAACTCTTACAGTCTGTAGTTCCAGGAAGTGTAGGTGTTAAGAAGCACTAATAATTCTGTCTTTCAAAAGGCATTCAGTAAACTGCTTATTCATCCTGGTATAAAAGTAGATCAGAAAAACTGTAGTTTTCCACCAGAATTTAGGGTGCTTTTAAATAACAGCTATTTGAAATACTTCAGTGCAATTCATTTTTACAACATGGAAGACAAAGTACAATAGTGTTACATCACATACATAGGACATTGGCAAAAACTATTATATATTTAAACACTTTCTAATACAACCTTTTGTTCATGTTTATTCCATTATGATCAATCATGAATCAATACTCAGATTACAACAAAAGTGGGCCTGGCTGGCATAATCATGGACTCATAGAATCACAGAATGGTTTGGTTGGAAGGGACTTTAAAGACCCTCCAGTTCCAACCCCCCTGCCATGGGCAGGGACACCTTCCACCAGACCAGGTTGCTCACAGCCCCATCCAACCTGGCCTTGAACACTTCCAGGGATGGGGCAGCCACAGCTTCTCTGGGCAACCTCTGCCACTGCCTCACCACCCTCACCAGGAAAAATTCCTTCCCTATATCTAATCTAAATCTTCACCCTTCCAGTTTAAAGCCATTGCCCCTTGTCTTCCCCCTGTATGTGCTTGTAAAAAGTCCCTCCCCAGTTTTCTTGTAGGGTCCAATAACATTCTTTCCAAAATAAATTCCATGGGGGCTGTATGTATATTTTCTTTTTTTTTAATGTGGACTGTTGTTTAATCAACAACCAAGAATGGTGACAAAAGCATAAAGCCCCAAAAGCGACATGTCAGTAAGAGTCCTGACCCCACAGACTCTGTCATGAAAGCACACCCACCCCACTGCCACTGCTTGTCCCATGGCAGCACGACACGCTGCTGAGAGGATATTTATAACTGCCGATCCGTTCGTTAGATGAGACTACTGAAATACTGTAAGTGAGTATGCATGTACATACATGTACGTTTACATTATACAACCACCTACGTCATCAAGAATAACTGGAACAGAAGGGCAAAAAAAATCCTTTGGTGTTATAGGGAGCAATTTTCACTTTGAGCTAGATAATCCTTGTACATCTGAACTGCACTGTGAAGAGATCCTCTGCGTTTGCTATCTTTTCCTCTGTGGTACAATCCTTCCTCCCTAGAACTTCGCACTATGTTAGTCAGACAGGATTCAGCACAGGTCAAAGGAAGAAGAAAGCAAACACACAACTCCAGCAGAAATTATGCAGAAGAGTTAATACAGCTTCAAAATTCCCATTTTACCTGGTTTCGGTAAAAACAGAACAAGAATGCCAGGAGAATGATGATTTCACTGTGATGGATAAATTTCTATCTGGATGGTTCTTGGGGTCTATTTGGCTCTTGTTTAAGGTTTTTCAGAATTAAACCAGCACATCTTTGATATGAATACAACATGATAAATCCCCAAGAGGATTTCTTGTTTGAAAGACACTGTGGATCTAATACACTTCAAATTTCATTTAATGGCTATCAAAGACATCCTCAATTGAGTAGAAATAGCACAATTATAAAAATCTTGAAAAATAGGCATCTTCATTGGAAAAATAGAGATAAAATACACATTACAGTGTCATCTCTCCAGTTCCTATTCATCAGCAATAAACTTTTAGCCAGAAGTATATTTGAAGGAAGAGCAGGTAACAACAGTAAGAAAAAGCAAGAGTGATGTCTCTGGCTTTTGATGCCCTGATCACCTTCATAGAAAAAGCAATTTCTCTGAAACTCAGCCCATAAAGCTGTCTTAGAGATACACGGAGCATTACATAGATATACACACACACAAGCATAAAACAGGCCCCACATTTTAGGAGGTTAAATAGTCCAAATGGGAGCTCCCATCTCTGTCAGTTAAGAAGTCTGTATGTTATCTAGTAAAAGCTTCACTGACAGTTACAATGGCTTTATGAGATGCTCCTATATCTCTTCCTATAGCTCCATTTCTTGGCCAGCCTGCTCTCCAAGCAGTTCTCACTCTCCAGATGAAGCTGCAGCTCCCAACTCTGCTTCTCAGCCCCCATTCAACTCCAATGTCCTCTGTCACTTCCCAGCCAACCTCATTCCCACTATACCTATTCCAGTTACTCTTACAACCAACATGTACTTTAATACCTAGATCAACCTTTTTATCTCCAACTTTTTTTATAGCTGGTGGCAATCAAGACGAAAAATCAAAATTCTCAGCTGATCCCTTCACCATGGAAAATTGTACATGTACTTTTTCCTTCACTGCACCATCATCTCAAAGTTTCATTTGAAGATGTTTTTCTAAAGTGGTCAATCTCCTCCTGCTACTAATCCCACCCTCTTCCCTTATTCCCTTATAAGTTTTCTTTCCTTATTCATTTTTGTAAGGTTCATATTACCATATTAAAATCCAGACTTTTCTTGCCTTGATCAAAGTCGACAAAAGGCATCCTCCTATATTTCCAGTTTCTTCTCCCTACTATTGCAATCTGTTTCCATTAAAAAAAAAAAAAAAAAAGGAATCATGGAAGTCATTCTGGGTAGTATTTTGCAAGCTCAGCTCTAATGGCTTCCTCTTCTGTAGAAACTAGTTTGCTCTATTTTACAAAAAAATTTGATTTTTAGCTTTTCCACTGTTTTGACATGTCACTGTCATGTCTCAATTTACTCATCTGTAACACAGAAAATAATTGTGTACATCTCTTTTGTAAAAGCTTTATTTTTTTAGAGATATAGTTGAAAACCAGCTATTGTTCACACTCTGTATTATTATATACCTGCAGTCTTTACCCTTGCCCAACATGTTGTCTGAAAAGTTTTATAGCACGTAAAAAACAATTAAACATATTCTGCTGGTGACTTTATTCTGTTCTTTCTAAGTTTGACTTGGGATTTAGAATTGTAAATGCACTTCACAAGCCCAATTTCTTCTCTTTTAGCAGCTTTAACAGACTGATTTGAAGAAGTTGGTGTAGTGCTTCCTATATTAAAAATTACAACAATGCTTCAATCAGTTTGTTATTCCTGAATTGGGAAAATAGCCACATTTTAACAAGTTGTATTTACATGCAAGTATTTTAATGTGGCCTCATTATAGCTCATATCAGCTTTGGTGGGAATCTGTCACGTTATCATATGATAGAGGTTACTATAAAAATTCCTGCAGACCACAAAGAATGTTGTCAGTCTGAAGTAAAAGAAAACAAAACCCCAAAACTCCAAAACAAACAGTTTCTGAGTCCATATTGCATGTCACTATCAATAGCATCATCGTTTCCATAGCTACCAATGTAGACTGCTTCAAAGGAAAAAAGCGGAGAAACTGGAAATGACAATGCACAACCAAAACAGGCAGATAGAGTTTTCAGACGGCACATGTGGTATGGAGAAAGGAAGTAACATGGTGGCATAGGATTCTGTGGGATTTTGCATTTGACAGTAATGCCAGTGATCCCAGCACATCACGCTCAAAACAGTAAACAGCAGTAAACCTCTTGCTGCAATATCACTTGATACATTTCTACACCTCCTGGAAGTAAGAGGAGAACAGAAAGGATGGAAAATACCAGCAGGA
>NW_009623428.1:5590-11559 GCF_000690535.1 Cariama cristata
CATAGGTGCCCCTCTTGCAGATCTAGCCACTTGCAGACTCAGATAGACTTACTTTTAATCAGGTTTCTTTGGCATTTTCAGTGGTTCTGTATAGTTGTGAAGGCAAACAAACAAATCCTTTATAGTGGTCTTAGCACAAATGATACCCAAACATACATGCTCCATCTAGTACTGACAATAACCACTCCAGGAGAGGATACAGCAAAGCAAATCACTGCATGGGGAGTAGATATGAAACATGAGAGTAAGAGCGTAGAAGGAAACACATAGTCTCACCACATGAAAGACACCCCACAGCATCTAGCAACTATTCTGTCCTTCAGTAATAAGTTCCTGCTCTCTAAATATTATCTGTCTAACAGCTTACTTCACTATCAACCAACTACTCTGGAGCTGCAACAACATCCTCATAACATTCATACCAGATAGGGAGGTAAATTCTGGTTTTCCTACAGCTGGAATTCCTGAGGTCCACAAATGTGGACCTTTCTCCATCAATTCTATACTGATGAGTGTTGGAATAAAACCAAGACCAGCATCCAAGACTTGCAAAAGCACCACTCTTCTCAGAAGAAGAAACTGCATAATGTAGAGGTATACTGTAATGTAATTTAAACAAAAAAAAAAAAAAAAAAGGCAAAAAACAAAAAAAAAAAATAAAAACAAAAAAAACCAAACGAAAACCCACTTATCTCTAGTACCTTAGAGTGCCCTGGCATTTGCAGTGTAGTAACACACTCAGTAGTTGACACTGGGAGCAAGATGCCTCCATAGGTTGTGATGGCATATTCAGAAATGCATAGTATCAGACTAATTCTTCCCTGATCAAAGTGACTGACAGCACTTAGAAAAATCCCACCTACCATGTCCTTCCTTAATCTCCCAGGCTCTAAGAAACACAGTCATCCGTGATATCATTTTCTTCCAACAATCTTTTTTAAGGGATCAGTTGATAAAAGCTACGTGAGAACACAGTATTACCTGCACACTACACTGGAAGTCATCTCAGGTACAAGCAGAGGAGAGGAGAATGGTTATTAGAAGATGGTGGTCAAAGTTCCTCCTTTTTTTCAATATTTCCTCAAATATTTTCCCTGCATGGCTACTGCTCCTCTAGAACATCTGCTAAGCATCACGCTTCGGAGGCATGGTTTCTATGAAGAATATCAAGTCATGGTAAACTAAGAAATAGCTTAAGACTACAAATTCAGCCCTTGCTATACATGAGTACTGGCATATATGACCTTCAACAATTGTCACAAGAACAGAACAAACACCTCATTATCTTCATTACAGCACTGAAAGCCCCAACTCGTCGTAATTCTAATCAGCTTTGGCAAAAGCTATTTTAGCACCAGGGGTAGTGAGGAAGGTAGGGAATCAAAGTCTCAGTCACAAGAATACTACTATTCAGACAAGGCTAATCTTATTGCTACAAAATGAAGCTATCATCTCTCAAATGAAGCTGGTTCAGACAGCAAAACAATAACTATTAAACTCAGGAATTAGAACTCCTAATCCTTGCAGCATATGCTTGACTAAAAAAGTAAGCAAAGCACAGACCAGAAAGATAAACAAAGGTTTAGCAGGACCAGTAGTAGGTCTAAAATGGAAGTTCCTCAAAGACAACTCTTATTCTTTAATAATTTGTGCCATGCGTCAGTCTTAAAAAAAAAAAAAAAAAAGGCAGGTCAGGCTCTGAAACTTAGAGAAGATACACAATATGGGCCTTATATCACATCTCAGGTTTCTTCTTTAAGACCTAGCTTGCAGCAGTAAGTTAGTGTTGCTGAAATCCAAGATTTCTGCATGAGCAACTTGTGATGTTAAAACACTATGGATCCTGGTGTCTTACCCTCTTTTAATTGCTGACTGGGATGAACTCTTGGAGACGAAGTAAAAGCAGAGATTTTATACTTTTCATGTCTTCCTCAGGCTACCAGCAGAAAAATTCAGGACTTTTTCTAATGTATGTGTATGTCTGTACCAACTATGTGTCACATGTCATTACTTTATAACTAGGCTGATAGCCAAAAAGAATAATGCAGCTGATATTCCATTAAAATAAAAAATATTCCCAGAGGCATAAAAACACTGACACAAGTATCTTAAAAGGTAGTGTAAAAATAATATAAGGAACTATTTATCTGTGCTGCTGTCTTTTCCATCACAGATTCAAATAAGTAATTCTAAGTTATGTATGCATTGAATGTTTAATTGTCCTATGCTGGTTTAAAAAAAAAAAAAAAAAATCACATCTGAAACCAAAATGCAATGAAACTCTTCTTTCTCTATGAATACAAGCTACTATGAGAATAACAGGCTATCTACACTCTATATTACAATTTGATAATCCTTCTTTCTTCAATCCTTCAAATAAGTAACTAATCACAAACCAAATACATTTAAAAAATAGAAAAATAGCCTTTTTTGTCAAGAGTTTGCAATTTACATAAAGTGCAATAATGGTTCTATAACAATTCAAGCCTTAAATACTGAACTTGTAAACACCAGAACTTCATCCTGTATAGAATTTTCTATAAAATGCTCCTGATAGAGTCAGGATTTAGGAAACACAGGGCTGTAACTCCATGTAGTTTAGAACTTACTTAGTTCAGATTGCATCTGAAAGTTAGACAGACTAGCAGAATTACCAGATTACAAAATTGTGTTTTATAGCCAAAGTAATGGTCTTCACTCAAAATGGCCACATTTTAGTTCTTGGTTAACACAAGTTATAAGAGACGTCCCATCTGTTCCTTGCAGGTACACATGTCACAAAATATGTGCTATTCTATGTGTTGATGTTGTATAAACTACTGGAAGAAAGCATTTCTTCATTTGTGGATTTCAGCAATGTTATTCAAAATATAAGACTTCCAATTCGGTTTCCTTCTGAAGCCAGCCAACGGCACATTTACATTTTTTTCTAACAACTGCTAATACTTTTCCAGTTGGCCAAAAAAAGAGAGTCCTTCACGAAGTTGGCAGATCTAGTTCTTTGTTCGTTCTGCACAGTGCTTTCGTTCCCAGCACAATGACAGACAGAGAAGTATTGTGTTTTCAAATGTATTACAAGGAATCCTGTGATTCAGTTGTTGCTATTAGAGAATTATATTCAGAGATTATATATTCTGAAGTGAAATGATTTCCACCTAATTATCCTCCTCTTATGTTCTAGACACAGAATTTATAACATATTTGATTACAGCAATAGCATACTGCAGAAAAAGGCAGGTGACTTTTAAAAATGTTATCTATTCTTTTGTTACCTATTCCTTGAATGTTGCCAAAGGAAGGACTACTGTGTTTTCTCTCTGTACTCTAACACCAGTGTGCACAACCTTAAATGATCTTTTGAGTCACCACACCACAAAAATAAGCTGACATGTACAAAAATAAATATGGCAGGTAATGCTGTAGAAGGTCAGTGTTCTTCGGAAGTTTAACACTTAGTGCACCGCTTGCACTTCAGTGACAACAAGGGAAGGCCCACTGCTACACTGGAAGACATGAAGTGATATCATCCCTTTACCGTTGATTTACAGAGAACTGAAAAGGTGTTGGATGCTTTGATTTGCTGAGGTTTTGTGTCCTATCACTGCTCTCCATTTTCAAATTTCCCCTGCATCACCAGGATTCTCGTCACTCGCCTCAGCAATTCCATTTCAATCTGGAGGCTGCTCAGGGGTAAGGTTAAATTTTGGCATGAGGTCACACTAAATATAAAAGGTCACAAACTTGATCGGTTCCTCAGACAAAGTCACCACGGGAGAAGTGAAACAGTTTCTCTGTGTTTCCCCTCAGGGTAATAATAAGCTGAGAAAAGACTTCCTCAGCGTGGAAGTACATGACAAATGTGGAAAGATTCTGCTAGGAAAGCTCAAAAACAATGTAAGCTTTGGTATATTGCTTTTAAGATATGCAGCATATTTTCACATATAAATTCATGCATACAATTGCATTTTGAAACACACTTGTGTTAATGGCAAGGTAACCCCGTATTTTTCTAGATGTGCATTCTTACACAGATGGATAACTGGGGTTAAGTTCATAAATTCATTCACTTATGCAAAAAAAGCCAAATTTTTTAAAATAGCAAATATGACCAATTAACTGAAATCATCAACATATTTGAAAATAGGAAGAGAAAAAAGCATGCATCAGACTTCAATTTGAGACTACTTTTTAATTTCTGAGAGAAGAACACTTATCACAGTTACTGATACCTCAGTTCACCTTAAAGACTAAGCTGAGTATATATTAGATGCTTTCTATTACAGTTAACTTGAAAAAGGAAAAGTCAATGCCTCTAACAAAGTAAAAATATTGATTTTTTCCACCTGATAAAAACAATCACAAACAAGTTAGAAAGCACTGTGTTCTAGGAATAAACAAGGAGTTGCATAATTACGTATTTCAGTTTGTGCTAGCCAAATTATTTTTCTCGATTGTTATTTGAATTTATTTTGTTATTCTTTTTTGATAAATGCAATTAAGACTTTATAAAAAAACTGAATGTATAAACACATCTCAAAATCCCCAGGCATTTACTGTCATTTAACTGAAAGCACAGTGGCTAACTAAGCCCCACAACTGGAGTTCAAGGTCTGGAAATCTGTATATTGATGCTATTAGAATAACTACATCAGAAATCCTTCCCAGAGAGAATCCCTGGAGTGTATGTGTTTGTTTTTTTAAGTTGTGGCAATTGCAGATAAGTAATATCTCTAATCAGTTTTTCCCCTTATATGAAATAAGTTAATGCTTCCGACTTGCCCACACTCTGAAAATCTTTGCCCAGAGACAGAAATACAAAATACTGTATTATACAGTTAATATTTAGCTTTAAAATGTATGAATACATTTTACAAAAATATTTTTACAAGTGAACACTTGCACTCAAAACACTTCCCAGTCTCCGTAACATCACCACCATCACATATGTCATGTATCAACGCAGACAGTGAATGAAATGCATCACATATTTCAAATTGAAAACCAACTGTTTCTGAACATGATGCAAAGCTGACACGTGTGTATGTTTTACCATTTAAAACAACAGATCCAGTCATTTCTCAAAACAGGAGTCACCAGGGATATGGATCTACTTTGTACATGCCATTTAAACTGCATTAGGCAGCACAAATGTCAACAGACACAAAACATTTCAAATGATCATATTCTGAAATCAGACTACTCCATTCAACGTGAAGCACATCAGCAGCATCTATTCATGACATTGGAGAGAAACAGCAAAAATCATGGCCTCACTTGCTAGGCAAAAGAGTCCAAGACTTCCCCATTTCCTAAAGTCCCTTCCTCAGCTTTTGAAAAACACAAAGCCTTACCTTTCTGTACACCAGCATGTTTGGGGATTCATCAGCCACCCCGTTGCTGCTTTGCCCGTAATTATTTCCTTGTGCCATGTCCCACAAATTTGATCCGCTTTTGAACGGGGCACTGTAAAAGGTAAAAGTGGTTTCAGTAAGGCATCACCTCAGGTCACCACGATGAATGGAACTGACTTTCTACCCACCCGTTATCAGAATCAGTGTACGCTCCTACTCCGATAGATATTTACATTGGAGCAAAGCTGCTAATTTGCCATTGACTGTCGTTATTCTCTGCTGCCTGTAAATAATTAATGTCATCTGTTCATCTCATTTAGACGTTAATGAATTGTCCCTCCGAAGAGCTCCCTGACCACCGTACCCCGCAGAGGCTCCTAACAAAGCCCCCCCTCCTCCCCAGCACAGACTTCACCCAGGGATGCTCTGCACCTTCCAGACCACGGGGTTTTGGGGAAGCAGGACTCTCTCGACGCGCCCCCGCCCCAGCAGTGCCCTCTCCTCATAGCAACTTCCACAACCCTCGAAGGCACAAAAAGCAAACCAGATGCTTGAAACTTCTCTTTAATTCACCGACACGTGTGCGCTCTTACAGATATGCCGGGGCAGGGAAGCGGG
>NW_009623429.1:0-14319 GCF_000690535.1 Cariama cristata
TATATTTGATCCTGTTCAAGACTGGTCATTGAGGTGGTTGTCTTAAAGCAATATTGTGGGTATGCACTTAAAAGAAAGTAGTGGCACAATGCTAGTGTTATTCCTTCTGAGGAAGGAGGAGCAGAGAAGGGAGAGACAAATTGTAGTTCCCTATATACTAGTCAGTGCAGAGTTACTGCAGTGAGGAGGTGAAAGAGCAAATGCAGGCAGATTAGCAGCCGAAGTATTAAAACAAGCTAATATTAAGTCCTCTGTGCCATTCATTTGACTGGGATATTCTGTTGTTCACCTTGCACTCTGCAGAATCATAGGGGAGGAGAAAATAACAGCTAACTCTGTGGCTTGAAAAAAATTTTGAATGTTTCTCTGTCTCTATAATGTCACTCAATTTCTCTGTTGGAGCAGAAATATATTGTTGCATATAGATACTGATTTTGATAGGAGGATGCTGGGTGCAGAAGTGGGTTGCTGTCCTGATAGCTCAGTCTCTTTAGTGATGAAAGATCAGGCGCATTAGCAGTACAACTTTATTGTGACTGCACTGTGGGTGCTTCATATGATCTCAGGCATGTTTGGCTGCTGTATTTTTAGAGTTGTTGTGCAAGAAGATTAGCAAAGGACTTAGAATCCATTTTCTACATCAATATTTTCTCAAATATGGAAACGTTCCACCTATTTAGGTGGTGGGTTCAGGCTGTTATCTTAGTTATATCACCAGGGCTGTGCATAGACATGTGCTCCTCTTCCCTGACTCTTCTTCGCTCTCCAGATGTTGTTTGGCTGTCCAAAATAGTGACTCCACTCTGTTAGTAGTTGTCTTGGTTTTGCTAGATTTAATGACAGTTTACTGTCTCCAGCTGGGTCAAGTGCATACTTAATGGAGAAAGAAGCAGCTGTGTGTTGAATTCTGGTGGCTTTATCTTCAAATCGGAGCCAGAGGTACTTGGATTCAGTGGTGGTGCAGGGGGCTACAGATTGGCCATTGTGCTCTTTCAGTGGTGAGGATGCATTTACAGCTGAGATCACCCTACTTGAGACTTTCTTCCAGTCCAGCAGCTTTGCACCCCTTAAATTTGTGGGAAATCATGAGTACTTGGTGCAAGAAATCCTTGGCCATTCCCAATCCTGACCCAGAGAAGCAGATGGTGTTGGCTCAGCCTTTTCTTCCTGCGGTTGGTCCTTGCCCATTGAACATGGAGCCCTGGAAGGTACCACATTACCTGCTTGACCGGAACTGTGAGCCAAGGCGGTGCAGAGCGTGCCTGAGTTCAGGCAGCAAGGGGTACAGTGCCACGTAGCTGAGGGTGAGGAGGGCCTGGCACTCCTTGTGGGAACAGAGGCGAGGGATTTTATGGGTATTTAGGTGGACTTGGGATTTGCTGCCAAGCATATGGGCAATCCTAGTGCCGTTTTCATGTCATCTTCTGCCACTCGAGATGTTGTCTAGCCTCTGCACTAGCTGCTGTTTTCCAAAGCCGTGGGATTAACTGGGGCAGCCTTCTTTTAGGGTAGGGTTTTCAGTTACACTTTTTGCAAGTATCTTAAGGGCACATATAAGGAGTGGCATGGGACAAACAGTTGAAAACCAGTTGCTAAATATTCTAGTATTCCAGTGACCTACAAAAACTGTTCACAGCTTTCACTTAATGCTGAGACTCTAGTAACTAAGAATGGGTGGCCTGGAGAGACTCTTGCTTGTCTGTGCTAGAATAGAAGAGATTAGTAAGGTAAAGGCTTTGACCTCAAGACAGCACTAGCTGGTGGTTTGGAGTCTGGAGGATTGGGAGAGGGCAGGTAGAGGCACAAGTAGGAAGTATTAACTTTGAGAAGATTAATGTGCTGGCAACTGCAGATATCAGAGAGCAGGTGATAAGGGATGCACCCCTTATCCTCTGTGGCCCTTGAGGAAAGTGCAGTCTACCAGGAGTGGGGAGCTAGAGGTATCCTGTAGCAGTGCCTGACATGCATCCGTGAATTCCCATCATAGCAAGTTAAGATTCTTAAAGCAATGAGTGTGCTTTTGTTGTATGGAGCCAGGTGGATTGGTGTTGGAAACACTCCCTTGCCATGGTAAGTTTTTTTATTTATCCAAACAGTTTTAGTTGTGATCAGGAGTGAGAAGCACAGGTAGAGGCCTTGCAGATATGGGGAAAACTCTCCAAGAAACGTGGCAAAGCAAACGGAGCATTACTTGGTGACTTGGAGGGGATGATTTAAAGACCTGCTCACTTGTTTACCACCAGAACTCCAGCTGGTAGTCGGCTTGCACTTTCCTCCTGATACTAGGGCAATACGATAATCTGAAATAACTTCTATTCCATTCAGAGCAGGAAATATGGAATGTGTCCTTAAGTGCCTGAGCTATTTTAAGAGCAGGTATTATTCGCAACACCAGGGTACGTGAATATGTACGGGGCAAGCAGCCTTTGAACTGCTGTGGTAACAGAGAATGCAGCCACCCTGAGCGTGCCCATGGCACTGTGCACATGCTGACAACTGAGCTGATCTCGATCATTATCACATTAATATTTTCTTCTGTGGTAGATAAAAATATAAATACTTGTGAGAGAATTATGTGCTGTATAAAATGGTTGTCTCTTAGGGAGATGGGAAGATGGCAGCAGTTCATAGAGGTTAGGCTCAGCTGTGGAATGATAGCAAAGAAATCTCATGACCAAAATGGTGTAGCTCGCTGAGTGCAATGGAAAGGGAGTGTGGGTTCTCCTCCTGTCACAGCTCTAGTTGAATCCTGGGCTTCTTGTGCAGCTTGTGCTAGTGTTGCTTCAATTACAGATTTACAATAGGATCACAATGTGCAAGACATTTTTCAGAAATCTGAGGAAAACATTCTATCCTACAAAGATCTTGCAATATAATGAGAGATGGAGAAGTTAGGGAATAGGTACCACTTATGCAAGTTAACTTTGCTGCAAGTGCCATGGAAAGCTGGATTTATTTTTTTTTGCTAGAGCTGATAAAGCAGCTTTGGATAAAAGGCTTTCCAGAGGGATGTGGGTTAATTAAAAAAAAAGGAAGATTCAGAACCAGGACAGAATTGGTTTAGAAATGGATAAATTGAGGCAGAGGGAGTAGCCAGTAACTGGTGGTCTTACCCTTGATAGTACAGGGCATCTGGAACTGTTTGATACATCACATCTTAAGGCACAGGAATATTAAATATTTTTAAATAGCTTCTTCATACAGGCAATATGTCTGACCTGAATTTTATTATCTCTGGGTCAAGTCTTTAGTTACCAGAAATTGGCAGAGCTGTGCTTGCTTTTGCTAGCTGAAGATTAGGTTCCTGATGCTCAAGTTGTTATGAGTCCCTTTCTGGTACTCTTTAACAACAGGCTTTTTTTTTCTACTTCATGTGTGAAAGAAAAATTATGTCAAGACATGACTGACATTAGAACCAGCATCCGCTCTTCGTAACTATTTTGCTTTAACTGCAACCCCTGTGTCGGCTCCCCTTTTCTCAGAGGTGAAGGGGTGAAGGGCCTCTGTTTTGTTGGACTTTTACTGTAAGGGAATTCATTAATTCAGAAAGAGTTAAAGTTGATCTAGCCAGAAACTGAAACTTGCTTTGTTTTCACTTCCAGGCATATGAGAAGCGCTTTCCTACATGTCCAGAGATCCCAGTCTTCCTGGGCAGTGAAATCCTGCATGAATCCAGGAGTGATGATGGAGCTATACATATCATTGAACGGAGCTGCAAACTGAATGTGGATGCTCCTAGGCTGCTAAAGAAGGCAAGTGGAACCTAGGGGACAAAGAATCCTGGGTTTTGTTGGCTGGCTTAGATAAAGACTCCTAAAGTTAGTCTCTCTCTCTTTTCCCCTCCTCCATTTGGTTCTTCATCCTTCTCAGATTGCAGGTGTAGAGTATGTTTTCTTCATCCAGAAAAACACGGTGAACTGGAAAGAGCGAACTCTCCGCATCGAGGCCCACAATGAGACTTTTGCCAACCGTGTTGTCGTCCTTGAGACATGTAGTTACTCAGTAAGTGCTTTGTTCCTGTATGTCTGTGAAGGAAGCGTGGAAAGTCATGCACTAATATACAGGGTGAAGTTGCTTGAATGAATTTGAACACTGGACCATAGTGTACTATGGTTAGATACTCTTGGACTGGGAAGGCTGTTGGGTCTTAGGCTGCAGGCTTTTTCCAGTGCTTTTGTATGACTTGAGAAACTCTTTTAGGTTGATTGTGATTCTCTGGTTGGAGCATTAGGCCCCAGGGTGAGAGTAGAAAACACAGGTGGTGCTCCAGAGCTGCAGATATTCCCTGAGTTTCTTTTTGGTTGAAGTTCAAGTTAATAAAAGCATCTGGAGCTTGGGCATGTATTTAGATCTGGATGTTTAGAAGGAAACTGTTAATATTTATTATGATGAAGGCCAGAGGGAAGTCTAGCAATTACTTTTTCCCACAAGTAAGTGAAAATTTCAGTTCCTTGTCATGATCTTCATGCTTTAAATATTTAGAGAAAGATCTTGAGCCTTATTTGTGGCCTAGGGTGTCTCACTTTGTGGCTGTATCTTCAGCAACAGTGTGCCATCTCATCGTAATTGTGCTATTAGGGCTTAGTCACCATTAAATAGCTTCATCTGTTTCTGGAAGCAATCAGATACTGCTTTTTGTTCCCTAAACAAAAGTCCAGATCCTGTTACTTACCTGCCCTTTTGGCAACCAGATGACAGCTCAGCTTCTTGGGAGTAAGCGAACTGTAAGTAGCTTCTGTTTCCAGCAAGACAAAGAGTTGAAAAGCTATTAACATTTTAGAGGGGGAGGGGGTCCTGAGCCAGAGGTCACTTGATGGCTATGTGGGGCTTCCTATAAACTGTGGTAAATCAAACTTCCATCGTTGTGAAAGGCGCTGACAGTTCTGAAATGCTCCCAGGTCAACTCTGGAATCTCTCAGACATTGTTGCACTTGCTGATTTTGGCTGTGTTGCCTCCTGGACTCGGAAGGAAGTATCAGCAGCTAGGCTTTGAGGGGAGCACTCTTCCTGGAACAGGGCAGGAGCTAGCTGTCTGCATCCTCAAGATGGTTTCCTGCTCTATTTTTACCAGTGCCCTTTTGCCTGCTGGAGTGCACCGGAAACAGGTTTATTCTCATCTTTCCTTTTCTGCAGTGTTCTCTGAAGCATCTTGGAGAAATATGATCCTGCTCTTGCAGTTACTTAATATCTCCCCTGGGGGAATTTGTGTCCTTTATAGAGCTCATATCTTTGTGTGTGGGCTGGAATTTTTTTTCTTTCATGTCAGTTTGTGAACAGCAGCACTGACAGAGAAAAGGCAGAGACATCTCAGAAAAGGGTTAAGTTTAAAAGAGGAAAAGATTATATAGGTGTTTACCATATATGGAGTAACTGAGGGCAAATGGCTAGAAAGGAAAGGTGTGTATTGAACTGACAACGGGAAAACTCCCCACTCTGACATGTCCCCTGTGTTTTGGGGGGAAGGCTGACATGAGTGGCTGAGTTTCCTATCTGAGACCAGAAAAAAAAACCTGGTTTGCATTTTTCTTCCTTTGCAGATGTAGGGTTTTTTAATTGCATGTTCTGAGACGCCATTGCTGTCTTTCCATAAGGAGATCTTGACCTGATGGTTTCAAGTGGGCGGTCTCACTACTATTTTAGTGCCACTTTTGCTACGAATATTACCGTTCAGGTCTGCTGGGGCAGAGATGGCTTTTAATCTTGATTTCCTTGTGCATGTGAAGAATGCTGGGTTAACCACAAACATCCATGTGTCCAGGTCACGATGCGTTTCTATTACTCTGGGAGAATTAATCTGACTGTTAAATATGGGTCTATTGGTGCCTCATAGGAAGCCTCTTCTGCCCCCTCACTCTGTAGCTCTGGAGATTAAATAGCCTGTTTGGTACTCAGGGCAAGGGCCATGCCATATTGTGACCTATCTGCTGACATCCACCCTTGTGTGTATCTTTGGGCTTAGGTTCACCCTGAGAACGAAGAGTGGACTTGCTTTGAACAGTCTGCATCTCTTGACATCAAGTCGTTTTTTGGCTTTGAAAGCACAGTGGAAAAAATTGCCATGAAGCAGTACACTTCAAATATCAAGCGGGTAAGATTGGCTTCCCTTTGTGCCATAAAAACCAAAATCAAACGCCTGCTTTCAGTGTGCCTCTATTTTCTTTTCTGTAAAATAGACCCAGTATAGTTTTATACCCTTGCTTATGTCTCTGAAATCACTCAGTAAGGCAAACAAAAAAAAAGATAGTGTGCAATAAGCAAAAAAACCAATCTGCTTGCTGGAATATGTGTCTGCAGGGGAGGGAGCAGCTATGCCAGAGGAGGATCGCAGTGGATGCTGTCGGTGCCAGGCTCCTCAGACACTGAGGACACTGTTCTCATGCAGGAAGAGAAAGTTCTGAGTAAAAATCAGCACCCTGTCTCTCTAGTAGCTTGGGCAGAGGTGCTTCCTTTTGGTGGCCTGTTCCCCTGGGCTGCAGAGGAACACGGCAGCTAATTGATGGTTTGGGAGCAGGGGAACGGGATGAAAGTGTTAGAGGTAGCTGCATCCATAGCATTGGAATTTGCCTGGCCAGTGTTGTAATTCACCATTTGTATGGTGCTTTCATACTGAAATTTTTTCCAACAGGGTCACGTAGATGGAAGGAGACAACTATTTCCCTTCTGTCTATCTCTGACAGCATTAGTCATCTGTCCTGAGGAAAACTCTTCTGCACCTTGCTGGTTCTGGGGGGATGGGATTGTTTTTTCTTCATGAGAGTTTTCCCCTTCAGGGCAAGGAAGTGATTGAACACTATCTGAAGGAGTTGATCTCCCAAGGGATCACATTCATCCCCCGCTGGACACCTCCCCCAGTGTGTGGACAAAAGGATGAGCAAACCCCAACTGTTGGACAGGATACTGATGACGTACCGCTTGAGTCTGGGGCTCGTGGAACTACCAAAGAGCAAACTGGCAGCTCCTGCCCTCCAGCAGAAGCTGTCAGCCCTGATG
Organism: Cariama cristata; assembly: GCF_000690535.1. NCBI lineage: Eukaryota > Metazoa > Chordata > Aves > Cariamiformes > Cariamidae > Cariama > Cariama cristata. Next base: position 6,991 of record NW_009623429.1, read on the forward strand.
GTATGCAATGTCCAGGCAGTGGCAGCTGCTGGCAATCTAAATGTCTTGAGTAGCACTGACTAATGAGTTTATTTTTGTTTGGCATGAGGTTTTTCTTCTGGATTGTGGGTGGGGAGAAGGGAAAGTTATTGAACAATGGAACTTTTTTGGCTTTTCGGGGTTGGGGGGAGGAAACTGTGCAGGCAGTATGTTTTTGTTTGAGCTTAGGAAAAAAAAACTGGGTTTGATCTCACCTTTAAGGTATTTTATACTTAAAATGGAGAAAATTAAAGGTGTCTTCAGTATGCTATAACTGAATTATAATGAAATATTTTGGCTGTTTCAAAATTAATGTTCTTGGGGACAGGTTTTGATGGGTTTTGCCCCTATATCAGGCCAAGACGAACTTGCAGAATGTTGCCTAACATGTTTCTCACACAAAATGCCTGAATCGGACTTTATCTTTCTGTGTGTTGATCTGATGATATCTTCTAGACTAAATAAAATTATTCTTTGACAAAAAGAAATAGAAAGGCCTTTTAATTTAGAGCTGTGGTATTAGAAATAGGAGTTGTCCGTCCTCAGCAGGGAAAGACAGCACTTGTTTTGCTGAGTGTAACTAGAGAAGAAGCTTGGAATTTGGAACTATCAATGGTTCTGGTCTCACCAGGCCTTCTCTGTATTGGAATCCACCTGGAAAAAGGATCAAAATCTACAGAGGAACTGACTATAAGAAATGTCGATGTGCTTTGAGATTGACTTCAGTCTAAGAGTAGCAGATCCCATCTAGCAGAAGAGGAAAGTAGCTCTTATTTTTCTGCTTACATTCATGTTTAGGAAGTGACTAGCTTACCTGGGACTGCTCCCCAGCTTGCTAGCTCTGTGGATTCGGTGGGGGCATAGCACTTATCAAATATAAGCTCTGTATTATCAGTCGGTAACAGCATATCCTGTGAGTGTCTAGGCCTTATTCTGTAGTTAATGGCATCTGCTGAAAAAAGACTCCTGCCTGATGAAGAGCTAGCTTAGAGGTGGTCCTCCCAGCCCTCCTTCTTGTGTGCCTGCATGCCTCCTGACCTGTGCAGACCCTCTTTGGGTACCACGTTCTCCTTGCTGGCATCTGCACATGCACGCCTCGGGTGGCACATCTTCTGTCTCTGAATGCTGGCAGTCTCAAACCGCTTGTCCTTTGTCTCTGATCTGGAGGGACCATGAGCTGCTGGTATTCACAGGACTTCTCCTCATCCCCAAAATCTCCCTTGCTGTCAGAAATGGTAGTGTTGTTTTCCCTTTCTCTCTGGTGTCTGTAAGCAGAATAATATTTCAGTTTCCAGCTAACTGCTTTTTAGCCTCTTGTCATTGGAATTGTGTGTGAGATCTTTAGAACACTGGGGGATTTAAGTGCCTGGGTCTTGGAGTGGTTAATGAGATGAGTGTCAGAGCTCATGATACTACTTTTAAATCTCCTGCTGGAGCAGTTCAGGGTTGAATGAAATATTAGTGTTCTAAGAGACAGGTGGAGTCTGTCTTTGATACCTTACATGCTGTCTGCGTCCTCATGCCCTAATCACCGTGAGAACATCACTCACTCACTTCCTTCAGGCAGCTAAAATGAGGGCTTCTGCACTCTTCTAGTGTAAATCATAAGTAACCTGATGTATAGAAATAACTGCATATCTGCTGTCTGGCTATGCCAAGTCTCCTCTGAATTGTTCTTTTTTATTTTCTCCAGCTGACAAATTGGATGCTGATTACATTGAGCGATATCTGGGCCAGCTGACTCCAATGCAAGAGAGTTGTTTGATCCGCCTTCGCCAGTGGCTTCAAGAAACGCACAAAGGCAAGGTGAGTAGGTGAGGCAGAAAGCACCCCTTTGCAAGCCTGAACACTGTTGTTCTCATAGCTTCTGTGCCTTCAACCCTTCAGTAAACCTCAGGGTCACAGACAATCTGTGTGTTGAGACTCAACTGTCTTGGTAAGGTTAGGTAAAAGGCCAGGCATGGAGAACGGCCTGTGTGAGCTCGCAGCAGGATCCAACACTATCACAGACCGCACCTGCATTGCCCAGTTCAGTGCTGTCGGTAATGAAAAGCCAGCTCTGTGGTGCCCAGTCATAGAGCTTTTTGCTGTGTATTTAGAGTAGGCATTGACCGGGGCTTGGTTACCTAGGCTGGCCTATCTGGACGAGTTGTGTTTTCCCAAGAGCTGCAGGGTGGGGTGGGAGAAGTGGTCAGCTGCACTGGTGCTGCATCCCCTGGCTCCAGGCGATGCAGAGAGGCAGTTGGTAGTACTGAGCTCTCAGCTGCTGCGTGTCAGCTCTGTGCGGTGTGCATTACATCAGGCAGGTTGTGTAAGCTCATAGAGCCAAGGGCTGAATTCTTCTGAGGAGAATTCATTCTGTTCTTGTTTTAATCTCCTTTGTCAAAATGTACTATTTTAAAACCACACAGAATTCGAGAAGTAGAGACAGTCTCACCTTTATGGTGTGAGGTACATTGTGTAAGCCCCTAAAATAGGGGAGCTGAGGGCACTAGATTGGGGCAAGTACAGCTGGAGTTGGCTAGCTAATATAGATAGAATCATTTTTCCCTGACAACCGGCACAGGTACTGTGGGCTAAATGTATCTGCTCTGCTGTAGTGGTCAGCAGCTGCTTGGGTTCCTCCTGGTTGAAGGGGAGCCTCTATATCAGGTCAAGAGGGTAACTGGTATGTGGCTGAGAAAAGATCTAGGACAGCTTGAATGCCTCAGGAGGGATCTAGCTCAAGATTTCCTGATGGAGCGAGATTGGGTGGGAAGGAAGGAGGGACTGAGGATAGCAACACACAGTAATTGAGTGGGCTGAGTAGATAAGATAGTGCTTAGGAAGAGAGGAAAACGGAGGAAGATGGCGGAGCAAGTGATCCCCCTTAAACACACAGTTATAGCTAGATAAGGTTTCAATAGTAATAGCTTCCTGGCTTAGAAGGTAACTGCTCAGTCAGCCATACAGAATGGGTTAGGGGGTACCTTGCGTTCATGGGCTTTGGAAGATTATTTTTTTCTTTTAACTGGAGTTTCTGAAAGAGGCTACTCTTTGCAGGGAGCTTTGCCAGTACTTTCTGCGTGCCTTGCTGTATCTTTCTCAGAGCTGAGAGAGAGTATGTCTCATCTGAGTATAAGGAGTTTAAACATGATCTATAAAGCCCTGGTTTTTTCTTGGAAAAACTAGTATGTATCACCCACATAGAAATAAAACGTAACAAAGATTGTGCTATAGTTCTGTTATTGAACTCATGAAGAAGTCCCCTTCTGTGTGAGTGTGTGCATGGGTTTTGTTGGTACCTATGAATGTGGATGAAGAAACAGGTACCAGAAAACCACAGGCTGAAGAGAAGAGCAGTATGTGTTAAGGTAGTGTGTGGAAGTCTCCCAGCACCTGATAAGCTCCAGAGAATAACAAGGCTGTTGAATCTGTAAGAGCTGATAAATTCAGAACACCAAGCATCTGCCAACTCTGAGGCCACTGCTATACAGTAGCATCAACAACAGGTTGTATAATATGGACCATGTCCAAGAGCGTGGTGGCTGCTCGACGCAGGTAGAGTCTGCAGGAATTTATATACACCTGATGGAACAAAAGACCCCTTGAAGGACTGTCTGAACACCTACCTGCGAGCTGCTATCGTGTCACTATGATGCTCTGCCTCTGAGTAAATAGCTGGGGCTGGCCTCCCAACTAACCTGGTAATTGTGAGTGTGTGTGTGACTGAACTGTGTGAATAGTTACTTGCTAGTAATAACAGCTTGACTAATAAAATGGGCTCTACTAACTATTAGTTGTGATCTGTGTCTCCCCTAATTCAATCTACTGTCAGATAAAAGGTGCTTGACAACAAGCAGTCACAAAATAAAGGGCGGGGATCAATCCCTGGGAATAGTTATGCTCTAAAATACAGGACATAAGGCGTCTCAGGTCTACGGTGACCTGTCCAGTAAAATGGTGCGGACTCCTGTGTGGTAGGAGATCTTGGCTATTGGGTGTCCAGCTGAAAACAAGCCCTAGATGAGAATAAGACAGTGAGGCTTTATCCATGCATGTGATCTGCAAGGATCTTGGTTTCAGGTGGAAGAAGCACAATCTCAATGTTTGCCTGGTTTGTTCTGTGGGTTGTTTTTTTCCACCCCCTCCTAGTCAGAGGCTGGGGAATGGAAGCTGGAGAAGCTAAAAGTGACAGCACCTGAGCAAAATGTGAAACAACTGCCTCATGGGGTGCTTGGAACTCGGTGGGTGTGTGCAAGCCCTTGTTCTTCCTGACAGCTGCTTGCTGTGTTAGGTACTTGGCAAGGTACAGCTGATTGCTGAGCCCTCTTAGTGACAGCTGGAAGCTGCCTTGTAGGCTCTGTGAACTCTGTTCCCTCTGTGGTCCTGAACAAGTAGGAAGGATGGTGCTGGCTATTGAAACTTCATCTTGAACCCCCTTACTACTCACCTCTTTGCTTCTCTTGATTGCCTGTCAGAATAATACAAAATCAGGAACTTGGCCAACGTGACTTGAGTTTTCTCTGGAGAGGCTGTTACCTTGCTGTGACAATCTGTTCTTTTAATTCGGAGCAGGGATGTCCTTATTCCTCTGACAAAAAATATTTGTAGATCCCTTGTTTCTTGGAAAATGTCCCTTATTTTTGTCCTCTTCATCCAGCTTCAGTATCCATTCCCTGTTACTTCCAAAGCAGACATTATCCTTTAGAATCAGATTTATTGTTGCTTTAAAAATCTGAGTAGTTGAAGAAACAAACTTCAAATGGTATTAAAATTGCAGATACTTAAACCTGGTAATCAATGGCTGTGCACCATGTAGAAGAGTACATGTAGTTTCACTAGTAAATAGAAAACCAGGCTGAAATTAAAACTTCATCTTCCTGCATATGGGAGTTACTTGGTTGGACAGAGATAAAGAGACTAATTCCGCTATGGAATAAGTCCCCTCAGAGCATCCTGCCTTTGGTCCAGACAGAAGTGCTGAATGTACCTCTTACCTGAAGCTATGTACAGTATGGGTTTGAAACGTGAAAAACCTTCTAACAACCATCCCCTCTCCCAGGTCTTACAGGAGATCCAGGGGCTGCTGTAGATGTTTCTGGTTTTTGTCTGTTGTCTTGTGAGTAACGGCTTCCTCTGAGCAGCAGAAATGCAAATGTAAATCATCTGATAAAAATTCTGCTGTCTTTAATCTTGCTACGATGCAGAAAACTTTAGTGGCATTCTTCTAAATACATCTGAGATCCTGTTTGGGAAGGCTGCCCTTTTCCTTTCTATGACGTACAAATGCAATGTTTGCAGTGTTAGAATATGCTGAAGAGTGTTTATCTGTCTCATCTTCAGGTCCTTCTAGGCTTGGCTTTAGGCTGCCCAAACTCTACCCCTTTCTTTAGGTGGAATCAATTCTTAATATCTCTTGTAGCTTCATACCAGCTTGTGAAACTGAGATTGCTCCCAGCCTGACACTGCTGGCAGCTTTGCTTTCTTCCTTGCTTTCTGTTTTTGTGAGCATGTCAGTGAACAAACAAAAGAGCTTTGACTTCTGGACACACGCTTTTTTGTATTACAGCAGGGCTCAGATTGCTTGCATTGTGTTAAGCACAGTACAGATACTCCGGAGGAGACTATCCCTGCTTGCCAGAACTTGAATTTTTAATGGAAATTTGATGTAGCAAATGAGGTCGAACACTTTTGGGGGAGTTGGGGTGAAGGGACTAAGAAGAGAAATCAGCAGCCTATGCAGCTATAATCCAGTTTTTGTAACTGACAGGCTTGTAGCCAAATTTGGCACTTTTATGGAATCTATCGGGTTTATTGTTAATTCATGCTGCTTAGTATTACTGGCAAATATTCTTTGATTTTTCAGCTAAAGGGAATGTGGGAGATTTGGAAGGGGCTTAGAATAAGCCATTCTACAGACTTGGTTTGGGAAAGCTTTTGTGCCCATGATGCTAGAATTACTGATAGAAATTGTTGGGATGAGTGATAGAGAGAGGGTCTGTTGTAGTTTGGGTTAATTTGTTTGTTTTGGCAAGAGTTAGTATGATGTGATGGGGCAGGGAAGCCTGGGGAAAAACTAAAGTTTTCGTGTTCAAACAACACCAGGGAAGCATGGTCAACAGCAAAGCAGAAGAGGGGTCTGCACAAGAGTTGGAATTGGTGCTAGTGGGTAATCATTTGGAGACTATACAGTCGTGATCCCATGCCAAACGGTGCGTGCTTAAGTTGGTTAAGGTGTTACCTATGGATGCTTTCCATCCTTTGCTAATTTGCCCTGTGGGGAGGCAAGCGTGCAGCTCTGTTACTTTCGTATGGTATTTTGTTTGTCCTTGTAGATAGCTAGCCGAGGGAAACTTTAGCCAGCCCAGAGTTTGCTGGGGCTTCTGGCAATTGGATCAGTGAAAGGCTTCTCACAGGCTGTGAACTGTGCTCCTAGCACCATCTGCTTCATTCAACTGGGTTAGTTAAGGAGGGAGGGAGAAGGAATGTAGGTTTAGTATTTGTTATCTTAGTTTTAAGAGATTTAAAAAAAAAAATAGTGCACGCTCTGCAGGCTTCTCTGCAGGCGTTATGGAACAGTGGTACAAGTAACATACCAGTCTTGATCCTCAGACTTTCTCTTCTCTCAGATCCCCAAAGATGAACATATCCTTCGATTTCTGCGGGCTCGTGACTTCAACATTGACAAAGCTCGAGAAATGCTCTGTCAGTCACTGTCTTGGCGAAAGCAGTACCAGGTGGATTACATCCTACAGTCATGGAGGCCCCCAGCCCTGTTAGATGAATACTACACTGGAGGATGGCATTATCAAGACAAAGGTTAGAGGCTGCCCCTTACATTGATACTGCAGCACAGTTGGTGTTATAGGACCTCATAAGTACGTGGGATTTTTGGAGAAAATTGTATTGACACTTTAAACATTAACAAAGCAGTGCAACCTCTGTAAATAGCCACTATGTTTTGCTGTAATTTTGTTATTTTCTCTGCACAGATCAAGCAGACTAGAGGTAGTGCAAAGCAGCATCTCTTTGACAAGGTTGCCTTTGGAAATGATTTTTGTCCTTTTCAGATATTTAATGTGGCTTTTATAAAAGGTACTAGAGTGATAGCCTGAGAGACTGGAGTACTTCCCTCTTTAAACCCTTATGTTTGTTTTGAAGATGGACGACCACTCTACATCCTTCGTCTTGGCCAGATGGACACAAAAGGCTTGGTGAAAGCTCTGGGAGAGGAATCACTGCTGCGACATGTAAGTTATTCTTTCGTTTCTCGCCTGAGGAACTCTATTTCCCTTGGGAGTGTTTAGAAGTCTTGTTAGAGTGCAGCAG